>NC_091238.1:4112107-4247178 GCF_040958095.1 Procambarus clarkii | reverse complement strand
GTGGAGAGCTGTAGCAGCTAGGCTGGGCAACAGTTAAGGCTAATTGGCATTCAGTTGATTGGCAATTAGTGTTTGAAGAGGCTTTCAAGTTCTTCAGAGTGTATTTTCTAACAGTCATTCTGCCAAGAAGCCTGGCCAGAGACTGGACCTTAGGGATGCTGACCCTCAGAATCAACAGGAAAGGTAAGGTGGATTATGTTTTCTACAGAGTCTCTAGCATGAGGATGACCAGGCAGGTACTGTTGAAAACATCCTCCCTGCTCTGATCTAGATTGTAAGCCAGACATGAATATACACATGACTGTCCTGGGGCCAGATTCACGAAAGCACTTACGCAAACACCTACGAACCTGTACATCTTTTCTCAATGTTTGGCGGCTTTGTTTACAATTATTAAACAGTTAATGAGCTCCGAAGCACCAGGAGGCTATTTAGAACAATAACAACAGTTGAATGGAAAGTTTTCATGCTTGTAAACTGTTTAATAAATGTAACCAAAGCCGTCAGAGATTGAGGAAAGATGTACACGGTCGTAAGTGCTTGCGTAAGTTCTTTCGTGAATCTGGCCCCTGGTGCCAAGAGGCTCTTTAACTCGTGCAAAAAACCGAGAAGTACATCTCAGAACAATTAAAATTTATTATTAAAAAATACAAGCAATCATTGTTTAAAATGCATTATTTGTCTTAGAAAATATAAGACATAATACAGTACAGGTGGTTTAAAAAATCCTCTCACATTAGCTATAAACTAATTCAAAATTAATAGAATATTATTGCTAGAATTATCTTTAACTTCAAATTCAACTAATATCTAATAAAGTAAATGCTATATTGACTGTTTAAATGTTGTATAATGAAAAAGATGTGATAAGACTATTAATATACAGTATCTACAAATGCATGTTCTAAATAATGACAAATAGTGATAGACAATCAATGACTACTAGATATACAAAATCTCCATATTTACTGAAATGGAATCAACTCTATACAGTTCGTTAAATCAGATTTTTACTGCTGTTATGAAATGAATTTAGTATTACATCCTCAAGAAGCTTTCATAAAAACCAGAGATGAATGTAATGAAACACCAATTTCTGGGTGAGCCTCAGTGTCCCTGAAACTACTATCACTGATAGTACACTATCAACTAGGTTACATCAGCTGTTGAGTTTTATAGACCTACTGGGGACCAGTGCCAGAACCTGGTTCCCTCACAGAGGCGCAGGAAGTTGTGACAATTATTTATGTATTTCTTGATGCCACCACCGGGAAGGCACCAAGAAAGCCATTGAGATAAAACAAACCACTGCTTTCTTCAAAAGAGACCACAACCTCGAAAACTACCGAAAAAACTCCCCAACAATGTAAACAACCGAAATCTCTTAAAACAAGCGTGAACTCATTCACCCCATTTCCCCTACTCTTTTGTGTTAGGCAGGGAGGCAGACAACGGCCAGCTGGTATCTACCCCCTCAGTTCTATGGTAGATGTAACTCACACCAACAACTTGGAGGGAGGAAAGGTGTCAGGGAATCTCTGGGGCTCACCCAGAAATTGGTATTTCATTACATTCAACGCTGATTTTCTAGGGTGATCCCCTTGAGGCTTCCTGAAGCTAACTACCCACAGAAAAGGAAAATAATTGGGCACTCGCCAGGAAGGAGGGAGGACTGCAGAAATGAAGACAAAGATGAGACTCCCGGCCAAGAGATGTAACCCAAAGAAACACAAGGGTGCCATCCAAGACACATTAGGGGCCTCGTAGCGTGGTGGATAGCGCACAGTATATTAATGTAATGAATACATGGGTTCTGAGAGAATGTGCATCTGAGCTCAGCATTCCACTTCACCTGATTTTTCAGGCATCCCTGTGTACAGGAATCGTAGCAGACGTGTGGAAACAGGCTAACATAGTTCCAATCTACAAAAGTGGCAGCAGGGAAGACCCCCTCAATTATAGACCTGTATCATTGACAAGTGTAATAGTGAAAGTATTGGAAAAGCTAATCAAAACTAAATGGGTAGAACACCTGGAGAGAAATGATATAATATCAGACAGACAGTATGGTTTTCGATCAGGAAGATCCTGTGTATCGAATTTACTCAGTTTCTATGATCGGGCCACAGAGATTTTACAGGAAAGAGATGGCTGGGTTGACTGCATCTATCTGGACCTAAAAAAGGCTTTCGACAGAGTTCCACATAAGAGGTTGTTCTGGAAACTGGAAAATATTGGAGGGGTGACAGGTAAGCTTCTATCATGGATGAAAAATTTTCTGACTGATAGAAAAATGAGGGCAGTAATCAGAGGCAATGTATCGGAATGGAGAAATGTCACAAGTGGAGTACCACAGGGTTCAGTTCTTGCACCAGTGATGTTTATTGTGTACATAAATGATCTACCAGTTGGTATACAGAATTATATGAACATGTTTGCTGATGATGCTAAGATAATAGGAAGGATAAGAAATTTAGATGATTGTCATGCCCTTCAAGAAGACCTGGACAAAATAAGTATATGGAGCACCACTTGGCAAATGGAATTTAATGTTAATAAATGTCATGTTATGGAATGTGGAATAGGAGAACATAGACCCCACACAACCTATATATTATGTGAGAAATCTTTAAAGAATTCTGATAAAGAAAGAGATCTAGGAGTGGTTCTAGATAGAAAACTATCACCTGAGGACCACATTAAGAATATTGTGCAAGGAGCCTATGCAATGCTTTCTAACTTCAGAATTGCATTTAAATACATGGATGGCGATATACTAAAGAAATTGTTCATGACTTTTGTTAGGCCAAAGCTAGAATATGCAGCTGTTGTGTGGTGCCCATATCTTAAGAAGCACATCAACAAACTGGAAAAGGTGCAAAGACATGCTACTAAGTGGCTCCCAGAACTGAAGGGCAAGAGCTACAAGGAGAGGTTAGAAGCATTAAATATGCCAAAACTAGAAGACAGAAGAAAAAGAGGTGATATGATCACTACGTACAAAATAGTAACAGGAATTGATAAAATCGACAGGGAAGACTTCCTGAGACCTGGAACTTCAAGAACAAGAGGCCATAGATTTAAACTAGCTAAACACAGATGCCGAAGAAATATAAGAAAATTCACCTTCGCAAATAGAGTGGTAGACGGTTGGAACAAGTTAAGTGAGAAGGTGGTGGAGGCCAAGACCGTCAGTAGTTTCAAAGCGTTATATGACAAAGAGTGCTGGGAAGACGGGACACCACGAGCGTAGCTCTCATCCTGTAACTACACTTAGGTAATTACACTTAGGTAATTACAGGACTCGTAATTCTGTGGCGCGGGTTCGATTCCCGCACGAGGCAGAAACAAATGGGCAAAGTTTCTTTCACCCTGAATGCCCCTGTTACCTAGCAGTAAATAGGTACCTGGGAGTTAGTCAGCTGTCACGGGCTGCTTCCTGGGGTGTGTATGTGGTGGGAAAAAAAAAAGTAGTTAGTAAAACAGTTGATTGACAGTTGAGAGGCGGGCCGAAAGAGCAAAGCTCAACCCCCACAAACACAACTAGGTGAACAACTAGGTGAACACATTGATATGATACCAGGCTGCCAGAATCATGTTTGACTCCCAAGTCCCCACACCCGAATACCAACCCAAGAAATATTTGCGAACACGCCAAGAGTGCCTCAACCCACAAAGCATCCACCAAGGCAGAATTGGGCAGAATTGGTGGTATGAAGGTAGTGGCAGAGCCAATACCAGACACAGCACATGAGTCACCCCCAGCCGAACCAACCAAGCATCAATGACCAAAGGACTCTTCATGAAGCCCACAGACTCATTCTTTGCCAGAAAAGGAGCTGGCTGCAAAGGAACATATCACCCACTAGGGCTAAAAACTAAACTTGTACCTCTGGTGGAGAGCATGAAGCTCCCTCACTCAATAACCAGAAGCAAGAAAAAACGAAAACAAAGAAGAAACCAGTCACGGACAGAAGGAGACATGATAAACAAAGCAGAAGAAAGAACACGGTCTAGAGATCAAGCCGACCCAGGGAGGGGCATATAAGCAGTCCTGCAGCGAACCATGCAAGAGACAGCTTGTAAAACAGAGCTGAGACAGTATTGACCAAGAGCACAGGTTGCAGCGACTCCATCAGTGCTACACGATACGAGATGACAATATTCGGCATGAGACACCAATTAAGATAAAGCCAAGAGAGAGAGTCCCATATGCTCAGACACTGTAGAACAATGATAAAGTGAAAGGAAGTGGTGAAAAAGTGCCACGAAATCTCATACTGTCACCGAGAAGAGAAATGTAGATGGGACCTTTTAAAGAAGCCACCTCACTATACAGACAACGAAAATATGCATGAAAATATCATATGCGAAGAGAGGTGGTCAAACCAGTGAAATGTCACTGGGCCAACCCTCAGAAAGAGGGGGAGAGCCATGGAAAATTGCCCGGATTTAGACACTAAGCTAGCAGTGCCTGAAACCAAGGCTAACCAGCCACCTAGGAGCCAAAAGACGCACCCATTCCTGGGAGGACTCAAATCGTGCCAAGACCCCAGGGTAAAAGCCAGACCGGGTGGAAAAGATATAATCACCTCGACCAGACCAGTTGGAAGGCGAGTCTGGTCAAGGTCTGGTGTTGTGAGACCCTCATGGTTTCCCCTGAGCATGGGCCTTGCAATCGGGCAATGGAGCCACATACAAGGGAAGGCGCCGAGATCATGCCAAAGAGGTCCATACCCAGCGCTCAAACATCTTGCAAAGCCACTGAAAGGACCCGGCATCGACAGTCAACTCCAAGGAAATGGAAAGGAACCAGGACAGACCATCTGCGATGATACTGAACACACTTCCTGGATATGAACAGAGCTGAGAGTCAAACCCCAAGAACCCACCAGAAGAGATATATGAAACGGACAGCTCCAAAAAGACAGGGATCAAAGCAAACCCCACCTTCCCGGTGGAAGCAATGATTCACAGGGAAAGGTCTGAATGGAGTCAGACCACGGAGGAGTATTACCACCTCGCAGCCTAAGCCACCTTTCTGCAAACCACCATGGGCAGAGGAAGGTGCCAGGAAACTGAACCCTGAAAAGCCCAAAGAGGAAGCTGGTGACACAGCAACAGGGGAAGAGGCCCGCACCCAGTGATCGTGGCACCGGTGGAAGATCTGCCCTGGAGAACCAGAACAGCCACAGAGCCTCACCACACCCACAGGGAATCAAAGAAGGCAAAGAGGAGGATGCCTCTATACCATACAACACCCCCTGATGGAGGAGCAGCAGCTGGGAGAAGACTGCCAGAGGAAGGGAAAGAGAAGCTGATCAAAAGCACCACATGAGGCCCAGCCAAGGACGAACACAGGACGGAACCAACTGGGACATCTGTCAGGTCCTCAGTAACCCAAACTTGGCAAGCTGGGAAAGAACAAGAACCCTGGCTAGCAGATACAACATAAATGGGAGAACCCGAAAACAGTAAGTCTGTCTCCCAAAGACAAACAAGCCAATCCCTGAACCCCTGGGATAGAAGGACATGCTGAGAGATGCCCCGAAGGTCCGGGGAGACCATCCAAGCGACTGCCTCGATAACGAGACAAACCTGGGACAGTGGTTATCCAGAATGAGAAGCAAGGAAAAAACTAATTCAGTCGTGCAAGGATAAAGAGGAACCAGAGGCCCAGAAAACCCTGTATTGGGACTGAGAAAAAGAAGGTAAAAGCACAGAAACAATGCATCCGATTCAACCATGCCAGAAGCTACTCACCCCAGAATGATCTGATGGAGATGAGGGGAGTATGCCCACCAGGAAGGACCCAAACCCCAAGAAGAGGAAGGGACAGACCAGCTCAACTGCAGGATGCAGGAAATGACCCAAACAGTCCAAGAAATGCAGGACCAAGAGTTTACAAACTGGCTGAGTCACCCCCTCCCTAAAGAGCTGGTGCGACCCACTAGCAGCAAATACCAACTAAGTAGAGCAAGCACAATGCCGACCCGATGGAGACAGTATGGATAAGGGAAGTGCTAATGATCAATTTGGCCCCCAAAATAGCCTACCTCGACACTCAGCAGGCAAAGCCGCAGCTCCACCCCCTACCTCCAGGAACAAAATCAAGAATCTCAAGAATGCAGAAGGTCTGAAAGAGGCTGAAAGGATAAGCCTCTAATAAGAGGAACTGTATTACCAGTACCATAAGAAAGCAGAGGAGAAAAACAGGGAGGCGTACAGGAGAGCCAAGACCCATACTGAATCCCAAGAACAGGCCACCACAGCCCGTTGACATGCAAGACTTGCAGTGAAGAATGTGGCCACCAAGTCCTGGATCATGGGATTATACAGCTTGGGAAGAGCAGCCAATGCCACCACAGCAGAGGCCAAGACTATGGCATGCAGACCTCTGCCCAGCTCTTCAACATCCTCCCAGAGCCAGTCCCAAGGAAGCTCCAGGAGACCCAAGAAGTGCATGATGGAATTCAAACACAGATGGGTCCGAAGGGCATCCACCACAAGAACCGTAGAAAAAAGGAAACCTGGGCATGGTGCTGCATGAGACCCATGTTCTGAGAGAGACGAGAACCAACAGGTAATCGTGGAAGGGTGAAAGAAGAGCCCTAAAATACCAATAAAACGGTCAACACCCCCACACTACAGAAGTGTGCAGAATCGAAAAACCTGCGCCAAGCACCAAGTGAGAATAAGGGATTGTCTGCCACCCAGGAAGACGCAGGAACCTCGTAATGCACCCAATATGTGGAAGACCCGAATGAAAAATGACAGGGTCCAACAGTCAAGGGCCCCAGGGCAGAGCCAATGTTGGCACCCACTGCCCAGAATAGAAAAGCAGAGTTCAAGGGAAAGGCTTCAAAGAAAGGAGGGGCTGGCTGAAGGAAAGACCCAGAAGCCCCAGTGGGACAAGCAGGCTTAACTGCCCAAATCAGAAAGGGCAACCCCCAGAGCTGCCCGAGCCACATCCCGAACTAAACCCAGCCTTGACCTGGAAACCTTCAGATGCCTCGGGTTAAGAACAGGGTGGGGAGGATCAAAAGAGGGGGGCAAACCCTGACTGTAAGGAGAGGAAAAGGAGGTGCAAACAAAAGCATAGTAAAAATTATCAAACACCCTCAATTCTGGGTTCCTAACCACCATCAGGGCAGCTCTGTGGCATCCAACTGGGCTCAAAACTCAGACTGCTCAAAGTAGAAAAGTCTACATGCAAACAAACCAGTCACGGCCTGAGAAGCTCCAACCACAGTAGGAGGGCTACAAGGAGTCATATGGGGAGAGCAAACTCTCACAGGACTCAGGGTTGAAGGTTCACAGACCCAACAAGCAGAACAGTGAAGGCATATGGAGTGAACGCTGTCATATGGCATGGATAATGAGCAACTCTTAACTTACATGAAGCGAGAGCAGGTGTAGTGGGATATCCATTGGACCATCGAACATGTAGGGGATTTCCAGCATCTGAAGGAATTGACCAAGCAGGACACCCGGCACTGGGACAAACCGACAAACCTATAGTTGAAGGTTGTTTGAATTTATATATGTCATTAAGATATAGGAATGACTTAGTAAGCCAACACAGCTCTATCCACATGGATGTGAAGGTCAACCTCAGCATGCAAGAGTGTAGCACGCAAATATCTAGTGGGCCCCTAGACAGCCAATGTCACCTGCGACCTGAGTCAAGAGAAGAACATCTGAAGACATCTGACTCATCCTAGAGGAGGGTCACCACAAACAAGGAAGACTTCTAAGGGAGCGACTCCCAAACACTCCTGGGAAGAAAACCCTGGCAGCACAAGAGCAGCACTAGGGAGCACATAGGGAAGATAACCCTGTGCACATGCAGCTCCAAGCACTCTTAACTCCTGGCTCACACTACACCACAGAGTACAGGAACAGCCACAAGAGCAAAAACCACCACTGAGTTGAAAAGCAAAGTACAGTACTGGAACCAGAGTATAGCAGAAGAGAGGCAACCCAGTACATTCTACATTAACAAAGAACAGAGGGGCCTCGTAGTCTGGTGGATAGCGCGCAGGACTCGTAATTCTGTGGCGCGGGTTCGATTCCCGCACGAGGCAGAAACAAATGGGCAAAGTTTCTTTCACCCTGAATGCCCCTGTTACCTAGCAGTAAATAGGTACCTGGGTGTTAGTCAGCTCTCACGGGCTGCTTCCTGGGGGTGGAGGCCTGGTCGAGGACCGGGCCGCGGGGACACTAAAGCCCCGAAATCATCTCAAGATAACCACTCAAGATCAAGGGTGGAGACACCGGCTGACTGAGCTACCCTCCTCCCCCAAAACGAGTGGAGAAGGTGGGGACGAAGGAACTTGCACTTGTGTCATGATCACCATCTAATAACAGTCCTCTCTGACCTCAAGGGTCATTTATCCCCACCTAAGAAGATCACATTTGGCCAAGACATTAATTTAAGAAGGAATGTGTCTTATGCACAATTTTGAAGTATATTTAGTTGTGAAGATGCTAAGTGGGACAATTTGCAGCACAAAATGGCACTCGGGTGAGAGGCAAGACATCCGGAACTCACTCAGTGTGCGCCAAAACATGCCTTGGGAGCACATAACGAGACAGGTGAGTGGTGGTGGTGGCCCAGGTGCCCAGTCAATCAGTGACGATCTTTCTGTGATGTCATCAGCAGGCGCTGAAGCAAACCCAAGGAGAGAGCAGCTCACTGTCCTGCCAGACTTTGTATAGGGTGGACGTGACCTTAGCGCTCCCGTGAAATTCATCAGATTTGGGTTTTACGTGGCAAGTTGAGCTCTGATGGTGGTGCAACAGTACTTTAACCACACATGGGGCATCTGGGGACCTTTTGATAAAGGTCAAAAGGTGTTTTGACAGCAAAGGAATCAGCGAGGGTGTGAGGGCCGTACAGCAAGCCTAAAGTTTATCGAAGGGAGATTTACCGTTATAACCATGGTAGATCAACATGATGAGTTAACCGTTGAAACCTGGAGGCAGTCCTGACTAGCAAGAGTCAGTAGAGATTACAAGCCTGCATGTTGATCCACAAGGAGTAGCCACTAAGAAGAGACTAGTGAAGTTTCAACTAAGGCTCTGGTAAGAGAGTGTTTTTCTTTGACTTTTGCCTGAGAAGAGGCTAGTGACTTTTGCAATTACCAATGTAAGCCAACCCTGCAAGTGACCATTGAATTGAGTGAATAAACAATGATTATTATTGTTGGCTAACTTGCAGATAACCAGTGAATTTAGTAAATAAAGTGAACAAACAGTGGTAGTGCTCAAGATCAAAGCTGACTCAATCAGTGAGGTCGGTCAGTATACAATCTTTATCCGATGTAGTAAATTAGTGCATTAAGCACCGATACAAGATATAGTAAGAACAAGAGGTCATAGATTTAAACTAGCTAAACACAGATGCCGAAGAAATATAAGAAAAATCACCTTCGCAAATAGAGTGGTAGACGGTTGGAACAAGTTAAGTGAGAAGGTGGTGGAGGCCAAGACCGTCAGTAGTTTCAAAGCGTTATATGACAAAGAGTGCTGGGAAGACGGGACACCACGAGCGTAGCTCTCATCCTGTAACTACACTTAGGTAATTACTGAGTGAGGAAAGATAAACTTGACAAAATTGAGGAGCCTCACACTCAAGACAGCTACTGTGGAATGCAGAGCTGAAGTCTTTTCCTTTAGCACTGGACATAGGTGAGTGCCCCAGTAATTATTGAAGCACCAGGGAGACCAAGTGACCAAGATTGGCACACGTATCACTTTGACTCTTACCACTCTACCTCCCACCCTCTGGGGACAGAGCGCTAGTCTAGTGAGTTCGCAAGGGACTTAGTTGCTGAGGTCCCTGTGTTTTGACTGGTGTACATAAGAGGTTAAGAGCTGACTTCAATATGAGGGTACAGCAATGCAGGGAAAAGGATAAGGATACTTTAGAGAGCAGTGATGGAGTGTCACCTGAGTGTCTCTTAGAAGTAAAGTCCCACTAGTTTCAAGAGATTTCGATTGTTTTACTCACATTGTTGGAGAGTTTTTTCAGCGAATCTTGAGGCTGCAATCTCATTTGAAGCCAGCAGTGGTTTGTTTTGTCTCATTGACTTTCTGGTTGCTTTCCTCGGTGGTGGCATCAATAAATACATACCGGTAAATAAATAAATGTCACCATTCCCTGGCACCTTCTGAGGGTGGAGAGGCCAGGTTCTGGCACTGGTTCCCAGTAGTCCTGACAGCTGAGTGGACAGCGTTTCGGATTCGTAGTCCTGAGGTTGCAAGTTCGATCCCCGGTGGAGGCGGAGACAAGTGGGCAAAAAAATTCTTTCACCCTGATGCACCTGTTACCTAGCAGTAAATAGGTACCTGGAAGTTAGACAGCTGCTACGAGCTGCTTCCTAGGGGCGTGTAACAAAAAGGAGGCCTGGTCGAGGACCAGGCCGCGGGGATGCTAAGCCCCAAAATCACCTCAAAATAATCTGAAGATAGGCCAATAAAACTCCATCTTGAGGTTATCTTGAGATGATTTCGGGGCTTTTTAGTGTCCCCGCGGCCCGGTCCTCGACCAGGCCTCCACCCCCAGGAAGCAGCCCGTGACAGCTGACTAACACCCAGGTACCTATTTTACTGCTAGGTAACAGTTCCATGGCTTATGCGACTTTGTAGATGGTACACTATCAGTGACAGTAGCTTCAGAGAGCCACAAGGGGCTCTTACCAGAAATAAATGTTTTGGTGGCAACTAAATGCCAATGATCTGTCCTCTTTTTAGAACTGGGACTATGAGGGCAACCCTCAATGCTTAGGGACAACTGCACATGTTGATGATTTACTGAAAAGGTCTGTGAGACAACTCCGAGTAAAAGGCACTTCCTTGCCTTTTACTCAGATTCCAACACACATCTTGTAAAAGTTCTGTAGACTAGTTTGTTATTTACTTTTAGATTTATTTATCTCAGCATTATAGTTTACAGACTAGGTTCTACACTGCCTCTATAAGTAGCACTTACTCTAGATCTATCATTTAGTTCATCACAAATGAAAACTATAATGTAGAAGGTGTTAAGATGTTGCTAATTTCTTTCTCATTATCAGTACAGTATTGAATATGTCAAACAACCACAAAAGCCCACAATAGCTCCACTCTTGTCCCTCTGTTGCTGTAAAGCAATAGCATAACAGGCCACTAGCATAGCTTAAATTGTTAACACAAGTAGTTCTTAAATATTAATCATATTTTCCCCTAGTCAGAATTGCATTTAAGTCATCCAAATAAATATTATACAAGTATTGTGAGGGTACATCTCCCTTGCCTATCCCACAAGAAGACGTAAACATCTGTAAAGCAATGTTACCCCAATGCACGACAAATCCTTGCTCATCATAGAATACTAAAAGGCTTACAATATAAATTAGTGCCTTTTTTTTACTGGCTTGGCAAACCATTTCCAACACTTCACTGTCACACTACTTCTTAGCAACTTAGAAACATAAGACGACTGGATGACTGTTTTTACTGGCTTGGCAAACCATTTCCAACACTTCACTGTCACACTACTTCTTAGCAACTTAGAAACATAAGAAGACTGGATGACTGTTTTTACTGGCTTGGCAAACCATTTCCAACAATTCACTGTCATACTACTTCTTAGCAACTTAGAAACATAAGATGACTGGGAAGCCTCTTTATAGAAATCTGTGACTTCTTTTACAGCTCAGTTACACATCTTAGTATGTAGACCCCTCCTCCCTTTGTTTTTTGCCCAACTGATAATGTCAAGTCTGAGGGAAATGTTTACTCAATTTTGAAATCAACCATGACAGACTTCTGATTATATATTAATTATTAGTTGCGTATAGTATTCAGGTTTTAAGTATTTTATATCACTTTAAATTATGATTAATAAAACATTTAGGATCCACTTGAGTATGAACTGGCACAGAATGCATCCAAGGAATATGTTTAGGATGACTGAAATGTAATTAGGAGCTAATCTGTATACTTCTGTGTACAAGTAATCACACTCGATTGCCTTGCTGTTGAAGAGACTTCTCAGATCATCCTTAATTTATGTACACATCTAAAATAATGAAGGCATAATATCTTAATGCTAAGAGACTATTCGTACCGAGTCATTAATACAGTTCAGTTAGAGAGAAGTGTCACCCCCACATGATGATTATATCATCATCGTTTGCTATGAGCAGCGAAACTTGACGTGGCACCTATTTATTTTCACAATGAATGCGAATCATCACTGGTCATGTCTGAGGTTAGCAGTGGCTGCTTGTAGCTATGAAGCCAATGGAGACACCTTAAATCTGACACGTTTTAGTAACACAGCAAACCCTGAGCCAGGTGCACCACTGAATTTATCTAATATTCTCATATCAGTTCTGGGTATCATCAATAACAAATATTTGTCCAATATATTACATTTGTTAATCTTTGATTTTCAACACAGTCCCAGTACATAATCATTCCTAAACTCTAGAATTTTCACATTCATAGGATAATAGTTTCTTTAACTCCTGACAATCGACTTGAGAATGGTCCAGGACGGACTGAAACGTCGTCGTCCCTTCAACTTCTAGTGTGTGGTCTGGTCAACATAACTCCTGAGTTTCATCAACAATTATCTGTTGTTGATTACACAATTTACACACAGGAGTCACTTGACTTTAGACCTTCAGAGTTACATGTTGTAACCTTATAAACTCCAGCTGAAGAACTTGGGTTGTGTACAGTGTTGCCATCATTTACTATAAGCATTGTTACGATGACAATATTTATAGCACATACACTATTAACCACCAAAGACACACACACCTGGGGGTGGGAAGAATGGGGAGGGGATGATGGAAGCAGCTCTTATAGACAGAATCACTACTTGTCTACATGTTTCTTCCATGAGTTACTACTGAAAACTTTACAGTACAAGTATTAGCCAACTGCATCTTTCGTGATAAAGGTGGACCATCATAATCCTCGCAGCCTCATTAGACTTTTACCCCCAATAGTTCTTTCACACATAACATCTCAATTACTCAGTGGGACGATCATAATCCACATCTGGTACTTTCACTGGAAAGCAGTGATAGATGGCTCAGCTGGCCGGTGTTATATGCCCTTTACATTTGTGGTCGGTGTAATCTCCTGGGACTCTGGTTATCTTGAGGTTATCTTGAGATGATTTCGGGGCTTTAGTGTCCCCGCGGCCCGGTCCTCGACCAGGCCTCCACCCCCAGGAAGCAGCCCGTGACAGCTGACTAACACCCAGGTGCCTATTTTACTGCTAGGTAACAGGGGCACAGGGTGAAAGAAACTCTGCCCATTGTTTCTTGCCGGTGCCTGGAATCGAACCCGGGACCACAGGATCACAAGTCCAGCGTGCTGTCCGCTCGGCCGACCGGCTCCCTTCCCTGGCCCATTAACATTTGTGTTGTATCTTCCTCTCTATTGCTCTGTACAGCCTACTGCTACTTTACCTTGTTTGCACACATATTACGCACCCATTCACCACCATGTCACTGGTGATCAGATCTACCACCTTCAGATCCAGTATAGATTTGCTGCCTTGAATTTTGGTACTGCTCAGAACGTGCCATTGTGTTGCATTACGTACTGCGGCATATGTCGTTATATACCTGTCAGCTGCAAGAATTCATTACTCTATATAATGGTATTACACCACTATCACTGATCACCAAGCCTCAGTCACAAGGTCCAGTTAAAAGTTTGAAAACCTCAGCAATGTCATTTTGCAGCTGAGTCTCAGCCTGGTCAGAGTGCACTTTGCTCACGTTAGTAATGCTGAACCATTGTAGCATTGAAGTCTAACATGTTTGACATAAGATCCTGATGTTTCTCCTTCATAGCCCAGTTTAAGCATTTCCCAGGTACTGGAAGGTGAGGAGTGCAGTATACAATAAATAAAGTCTTGTGCACCCACCTTCAATGATAGAGTCTAGGGTGATAGGCCACATCACAGCAGTTCTTGTTAACAAGTACTAACACAGTTACAAAATGATATATGCAACTGTCACTATGCCATTTTGACCCGCACCAATCATATTGCTTACCCACTTACAGCATTGTCAATCAGTGCTCTAATGGCCATATGAACCAATGAGGGGTCCTCATTCGGTTCCTCGTTCCGACGCTCGTTAGGGCCACTAGTTGGGTTATTAGCTGGGTTATTAGTTGGATCCTCAGGTGGAACCTCAGGCAAATCTTCAGGCAGATCCTCGGGCAAATCATCAGGTAGATCCTCGGGCAGATCCTCAGGCAGATCCTCAGGCAGATCCTTGGGCAAGTCATCAGATGAGTCATCAGAAAGGGCATCACTGTCAAATGACTCGTCATCACTCTCTGAGTCGCTTGAACATGGTTTCTCTGTCCCATGAATTCTCATCATGTGTCTTAGTAGTGTAGAATTTTCTGAAAAGTTTTTTAGACACTCCGAGCACTGATATGGTTTTTTCTCTCCCGTATGAGACCTCATATGTCTTAGTAGTTTTGATCTTTGTGAAAAGGCTTCTTCACACACTGAACATTTATATGGTTTTTCACCTGTATGACACCTTGTATGTTTCACTAAAGTAGATTTATGAGAAAAGTTTTTTTGACACACTGAACACTGATATGGCTTCTCTCCAGTATGAGCTCTCATATGTGAATCTAGTGAAGATTTTTGAACAAAGCCTCTTAAGCACTTCGAGCACTGATATGGCTTCTCTCCTGTATGAAGTCTCACATGCTTTACCAGACTTGATTTATGGGAAAAATCTTTCAGACACACTGAACACTGATATGGCTTTTCACCTGTATGAGCTCTCATATGACTTACTAGTGTTGACTTTTCTGAAAAATCTTTTGAACATACTTTACACTTGTACGGTTTCTCTTTTGTATGAACTCGCATATGTCTTGCTAGTTTTGAATTTTTTGAAAAGGCTTTTACACACTCTGTACACTTAAATTCTTTTGTATGTGATTTCATATGCTTTCCTAGTTTTGATTGATCTGAAAAGTCTTTTAGACACACTGAACAATTAAATGGCTTCTTTCCCGTATGAGCTATCATATGACTTATTAGTGTTGATTTATCTCGAAAGTTTTTTAGACACTTCGAACATTGAAATTTTAGCTCTCCTCTATGACGTCTCATGTGTTTTACCAAACTACATTTATGAGAAAAATATTTGAGACACTCTAAACATTTATATGGCTTCGCTCCTATACCTGAACTCTCATTATTCTGTACCTCATCAGTTTTTTCTGGTTCCATTATAGTGTTTCCTGATGATTCCATCATAGTATTTCCTGATGATTCCATTGTAGTTATCCCTGATGATTCTATTGTAGTTACTTCTGCTGACTCCATTGAGCTTAAAATAATGAAACAGTTTCTCTCTCCAGTATGAACTCTTCTAGAAATTTACTGGAAATTTTTGTTCCTGTTAAAATTAACAGACACTGAACACTAATATGATTCACTGTTGTATAAGCTCTTGTATAGTGAAATAGACCAGATTAAAGTCTTAAATATACAAAGATTGTTAATAGGGTTTCTTTTCTGCATGAGATTTCTTGTATCTTACTAAGTTTGATTTTTACAACAAGCCTGTTAGATACATTAACTACTGATATTGTTTCTCTCTTCCACAGAATTCAACTTGTTAAACTGACTCTTCTGGTGAAAGGATGACCTGGAAAAGAGTAAATGAGAGATTAGGATAGCAAAAACAAGAGTTGAATATAATAAGGCATCCTCTATTGGCGAGGCAGTCGCTCCCTAAGCTTTGGTTAGATGCAATAAACCTTGATATCCTGTCACCTACCGAGAGCCAGGACCAGAATCTGACCACGAGGTGGGAGAAGTGGGAGAATCAAAACCGAACTCAAAACCAAGAAAGCCCCAGCAGACAGATAAGCGTAATAAAAACAGGCAACTTCTTGAAGAAAATAAGGTTCCAGGTTACGAGGCCGGGGGCCTCGTAGCCTGGTGGATAGCGCGCAGGACTCGTAATTCTGCGGCGCGGGTTCGATTCCCGCACGAGGCAGAAACAAATGGGCCAAGTTTCTTTCACCCTATGCCCCTGTTACCTAGCAGTAAATAGGTACCTGGGTTGTTAGTCAGCTGTCACGGGCTGCTTCCTGGGGGTGGAGGCCTGGTCGAGGACCGGGCCCGCGGGACACTAAAGCCCCGAAATCATCTCAAGATAACCTCAAGATAACCTCCAAAGGAATTGAAGCAAATGATCATTACCTCAGTGTAAACACTCCAGTCGTGTTACATGTGACTACCAGCAGACAGCAGCTAAAGTCACCCGAGAGCATTGCTAGCTCGCACCCTCACTCACTCACTCACTCACTCACTCACTCACTCACTCACTCACTCACTCACTCACTCGTAGCAGACGGGTGGAAACAGGCTAACATAGTTCCAATCTACAAAAGTGGCAGCAGGGAAGACCCCCTCAATTATAGACCTGTATCATTGACAAGGTGTAATAGTGAAAGTATTGGAAAAACTAATCAAAACTAAATGGGTAGAACACCTAGAGAGAAATGATATAATATCAGACAGACAGTATGGTTTTCGATCTGGAAGATCCTGTGTATCGAATTTACTCAGTTTCTATGATCGAGCCACAGAGATATTACAGGAAAGAGATGGTTGGGTTGACTGCATCTATCTGGACCTAAAAAAGGCTTTCGACAGAGTTCCACATAAGAGGTTGTTCTGGAAACTGGAAAATATTGGAGGGGTGACAGGTAAGCTTCTATCATGGATGAAAAATTTTCTGACTGATAGAAAAATGAGGGCAGTAATCAGAGGCAATGTATCAGAATGGAGAAATGTCACAAGTGGAGTACCACAGGGTTCAGTTCTTGCACCAGTGATGTTTATTGTGTACATAAATGATCTACCAGTTGGTATACAGAATTATATGAACATGTTTGCTGATGATGCTAAGATAATAGGAAGGATAAGAAATTTAGATGACTGTCATGCCCTTCAAGAAGACCTGGACAAAATAAGTATATGGAGCACCACTTGGCAAATGGAATTTAATGTTAATAAATGTCATGTTATGGAATGTGGAATAGGAGAACATAGACCCCACACAACCTATATATTATGTGAGAAATCTTTAAAGAATTCTGATAAAGAAAGAGATCTAGGAGTGGTTCTAGATAGAAAACTATCACCTGAGGACCACATAAAGAATATTGTGCAAGGAGCCTATGCTATGCTTTCTAACTCAGAATTGCATTTAAATACATGGATGGCGATATACTAAAGAAATTGTTCATGACTTTTGTTAGGCCAAAGCTAGAATATGCAGCTGTTGTGTGGTGCCCATATCTTAAGAAGCACATCAACAAACTGGAAAAGGTGCAAAGACATGCTACTAAGTGGCTCCCAGAACTGAAGGGCAAGAGCTACGAGGAGAGGTTAGAAGCATTAAATATGCCAAAACTAGAAGACAGAAGAAAAAGAGGTGATATGATCACTACATACAAAATAGTTACAGGAATTGATAAAATCGACAGGGAAGACTTCCTGAGACCTGGAATTTCAAGAACAAGAGGTCATAGATTTAAACTAGCTAAACACAGATGCCGAAGAAATATAAGAAAATTCACCTTCGCAAATAGAGTGGTAGACGGTTGGAACAAGTTAAGTGAGAAGGTGGTGGAGGCCAAGACCGTCAGTAGTTTCAAAGCGTTATATGACAAAGAGTGCTGGGAAGACGGGACACCACGAGCGTAGCTCTCATCCTGTAACTACACTTAGGTAATTACACTTAGGTAATTACTCATCCTGTAACTACACTTAGGTAATTACAGGTGATCATGCACATGTGCCCTAGCATGGCCGGCAACGAGGAGGCCTGGTCGACGACCGGGCCGCGGGGACGCTAAGCCCCGGAAGCACCTCAAGGTAACCCCAAAGTAAGGTAGCTTTGTATAAAGTGTGTCCTTACTTGAACAAACTACTAAGTATATGGGACAAGGCTGATTACTTCCATTAAAGATTTCATTCAATCCATCGGCACCCAGGCAACCCCTCCACCCCTCTCCTAGGTAAAAAGGCAAGAGGGCCTACATCAACTATAATATAAAGATCTGTGTCTTACCTTACGAAGCAGGATAGTAAAATACAGGGGTACCTCTGTTTTCTAATTTAATCCATTCCCAGAGGCGGTTTGACAACCAAATATTCGAAAACCAAAACAAATTTTCCCATAAGAAATAATGTACTGTACTGTAAATTGAATTAATCTGTTCCACACAACCAAAAATATTAACTTAAAAATATATTTTATACAGAATACTACTCATATTTTTCATACACAAAACAATTAGCTATAAATATAAACCATAAATAAGTGGGCATTTAACTGCACTCAACCTTTACTGAGGACTCATGTTGGTGTATGGGAGACGGTGAGGAGGGAGGGAGGGAGGTAAAACAGGGGCAAGTTTGGCGACGACTCAGCATTGAGTCCTCTGTAAAACAGGGGCAAGTTTGGCGACGACTCAGCATTGAGTCCTCTGTAAAACAGGGGCAAGTTTGGCGACGACTCAGCATTGAGTCCTCCGTGCGGCAAAAGTAGCGGCGTTTTCAGGAAGGTCTTGCTGCGGTTTTGGACATTACATGCATATACTGTACTCTTGTAGGGAACTTCATTGCGAATACATTGATACCAAAATGAAAATCCTAGGACCAGAATTCAGGTAACAAAGTTGAAAACAGAATACCCATTTTATTGCTCTTTATTAGCGCTCACGGGGGTAACGCTCTGTCACTTTCCCTGCTTGTTGTGGATGGTATGCCGGGCTTGTGGACTATATATTTGCATATACGCCTGTAGGGAATTCTATTGCGAACACAATGATAACAAAATGAAAGGCCTAGGATGAGAATTGAGATGTCCAAAGTGGAGAGAGTGAAGTGAAGAGTGAAGTGAAGGAAGCGCTCTTGCCCGCTCCCGGGTAAGACGCTCTCACTTTCTCGCAGGGCTTTTGGGATTTATATTCATTTAGTCCTGTAGAGAATTCTATTGCAAACACATTGATACCAAATTGAAAAACCTAGGACGAGAACTGAGATGACAAAGTTGAAAAGAATATACACTTTTCATAATGAGAGGCACCTTGGGGTGGCACAGCGCTCTTTCTTGAAACCCCGGCCTGTTTTCATCATGCTGGCGGGTGGAGATCGCTGCTGTTTCTTATATGATATGCATATAGTCCTGTTGGGAATTCTATTGCGAACACATTGATACCAAAATGAAAGACCTAGGACGAGAATTGAGTTGACAAAACTGAAAAGTGTAAACATTTTATCACTTGTGCGCTCCCGGGTAACTTTCTCTCACTTTCTCTGTTGGTTGCGGATAGTAAGCCGGGCGTTTGGAGTTTAAAGTTTAAATGCATTTAGTCCTGAAGAGAATTCTATTGCAAACACATTGATACCAAATTGAATATCTTAGGACAAGAAATTGAGCTGACAAAGTTGAAAAGATTATACACTTTTCAGAATTTACCGCGCTCTTCCTCGCGCTCCCGCGGAACGCCCAAACCCACCCGGGGTAGTGCAGGGCTCGCGCGCCCAGTGAGCCAAAATGTTAAACACTTTCATAGCTGCATCACTGATTCCAGATTTTCCTTTCACACATTTCCCTGCCTCTGTTATGTGGTAGCCCATCGGAACCAGTCAGAACCAGTCACAATATGTCAGTCAAGCATTGGCAGTGCACAATAGAAAGTTGTTTTTACATATTGATACATTAAAACATTGATTGTAACCATGATATACATGTGCTTCAGCCTACAGTTTAGACTTATTGTCTTGTGTATGACCCTCTGTCCTGTGTGACAGTGAATACCAGCATTATCCTCACTTTAATAAGGCTTAATTGAAATCCTAAGATTAGGCAAAATTGTAATTAATTTTGTCAATAAGGAAGTTAAAAAATAATAATAATAATAAGTCAAGCATTCACAGTCAAGACCAGTCACAGGCAGTCATAACCAAAGTCAGTCAAGCATTCACAGTTGTGGTAGCAACCAGCTAGGCATTTCTAGTCACAACAAGTTAGTCAGGCAAGCATTCACAAGCAGCCATAACCAAAGGCAGTCAAGCATTTACAGTTGTGGTAGCAACCGGTTAGGCATTTACGGTCCAGTCACGCATTCACAGTCAATCAGGCATTCACAGTCGCAACCAGTCAATCAGTACACAACAAAAATTGAATGTCAGGCGCTCAGGGAGTCTGCCGCCCAATCCATCAGCTGGTAGCAAGGAAGCCCACTACATTAATACCGTCCTGATATGGCTGGGAGGGGTATGGCTGGGAGGGGTATGGCTGGGAGGGGTACAGCTGGGAGGGGTACAGCTGAGACGGGTACAGCTGGGGGGGGGGTCTGGTGTGGGGGGATGTGGCACTCTCACAAGTCGAGCCTGGCCTCGGGCCGGGCTTGGGGAATAGAAGAACTCCCAGAACCTCATCAAGCAGGTATCAAACAGGATAAGGGGATGCAGGTAGCAGGGAGGGTGCAAGATGGGGGGGATGGAGGAAATGAGTAGGTCTGGTGGGCGGGATGGAGGGGGGGTCTTATGGAGGGACTGGGGGTTTGCCAGCTCCTGTGTTAGTTCAGTTGGAAGCTCGCCCACTCATGCCATCGTTACCCACCCACCCACTCTGCTACCCGTCAGTTTCCCCATCCCACTCGTCTGCCATCCATCCAGTCCAATCCATCCATCAGTCCCCCTCCACCATCCATACCTGGTTGATACCTGGTTGATGGGGTTCTGGGAGTTCTTCTACTCCCCAAGCCCGGCCTGAGGCCAGGCTTGACTTGTGAGAGAGTGGTCCACCAGGCTGTTGCTTGGAGCGGCCCGCAGGCCCACATACCTCCTCACCGCCCAGTTGGTCCGGTACTCCTTGGAGAAAACAGTCTTAATTTTCTGTTGAAAATGTCCATGGTTGTTCTGGCAATATTTCTGATAGTCGCTGGAAGGACGTTGAACAACCGTGGACCTCTGATGTTCATAGAGTGTTCTCTGATTGTGCCCATGGCACCTCTGCTCTTCACTGGTTCTATCCTGCATTTCCTTCCATATCGTTCACTCCAGTACGTTGATATTTTACTGTGTAGACCTGCCCCTCCAGTATTTTCCATGTAATTACCTAAGTGTAATTACCTAAGTGTAGTTACAGGATGAGAGCTACGCTCGTGGTGTCCCGTCTTCCCAGCACTCTTTGTCATATAACGCTTTGAAACTACTGACGGTCTTGGCCTCCACCACCTTCTCACTTAACTTGTTCCAACCGTCTACCACTATTTGCGAAGGTGAATTTTCTTATATTTCTTCGGCATCTGTGTTTAGCTAGTTTAAATCTATGACCTCTTGTTCTTGAAGTGCCAGGTCTCAGGAAATCTTCCCTGTCGATTTTATCAATTCCTGTTACTATTTTGTATGTAGTGATCATATCACCTCTTTTTCTTCTGTCTTCTAGTTTTGGCATGTTTAATGCTTCTAACCTCTCCTCGTAGCTCTTACCCTTCAGTTCTGGGAGCCACTTAGTAGCATGTCTTTGCACCTTTTCCAGTTTGTTGATGTGCTTCTTAAGATATGGGCACCACACAACAGCTGCATATTCTAGCTTTGGCCTAACAAAAGTCATGAACAATTCCTTTAGTATATCGCCATCCATGTATTTAAATGCAATTCTGAAGTTAGAAAGCATAGCATAGGCTCCTTGCACAATATTCTTTATGTGGTCCTCGGGTGATAGTTTTCTATCTAGAACCACACCTAGATCTCTTTCTTTATCAGAATTCTTTAAAGATTTCTCACATAATATATAGGTTGTGTGGGGTCTGTGTTCTCCTATTCCACATACCATAACATGACATTTATTAACATTAAATTCCATTTGCCAAGTGGTGCTCCATCTACTTATTTTGTTCAGGTCTTCTTGAAGGGCATGACAATCATCTAAATTTCTTATCCTTCCTATTATCTTAGCATCATCAGCAAACATGTTCATATAATTCTGTATACCAACTGGTAGATCATTTATGTACACAATAAACATCACTGGTGCAAGAACTGAACCCTGTGGTACTCCACTTGTGACATTTCTCCATTCCAATACATTGCCTCTGATTACTGCCCTCATTTTTCTATCAGTCAGAAAATTTTTCATCCATGATAGAAGCTTACCTGTCACCCCTCCAATATTTTCCAGTTTCCAGAACAACCTCTTATGTGGAAATCTGTCGAAAGCCTTTTTTAGGTCCAGATAGATGCAGTCAACCCAACCATCTCTTTCCTGTAATATCTCTGTGGCTCGATCATAGAAACTGAGTAAATTCGATACACAGGATCTTCCAGATCGAAAACCATACTGTCTGTCTGCTCTTATATCATTTCTCTCTAGGTGTTCTACCCATTTAGTTTTGATTAGTTTTTCCAATACTTTCACTATTACACTTGTCAATGATACAGGTCTATAATTGAGGGGGTCTTCCCTGCTGCCACTTTTGTAGATTGGAACTATGTTAGCCTGTTTCCACACGTCTGCTACGATTCCTGTACACAGGGATGCCTGAAAGATCAGGTGAAGTGGAATGCTGAGCTCAGATGCACATTCTCTCAGAACACATGGTGAAACGCCATCTGGGCCAGCTGCTTTGTTCTTACCGAGCTCCTTGAGCATTTTTTCCACTTCATCTCTAGTCACCTCTATCCGCTCTATGTTGTTCTCTGGAATTCTTATTGTATCTGGTTCCCTAAAGATTTCATTTTGTACAAACACACTTTGGAACTTTTCGTTTAGTGTTTCACACATTTCCTTTTCATCTTCCGTGAATCTATTTCCCATTTTCAACCTCTGAATATTATCCTTTACCTGCAATTTGTTGTTTATGAATTTATAGAATAGACCTGGTTCTGTTTTACATTTGTCTGCAATCCCTTTTCAAAATTTCTTTCTGCCTCTCTCCTCACTGCCGTGTAGTTGTTTCTCGCATCTTTGTATCGCAGGTATGTTTGGGGGTTCGGCCTCTTCCTGTATTGATTCCATTTTTGTGTCTTTTGGTCTCTAGCCCTCTCGCAATTTCAATTGAACCAATCCTGTTTCCTAGTTCTGCATCTCTGTTTTGGTATAAACTTTTTTGTGCCTTTATCATATATTTCACAAAACTTGACATACATCTCATTCACTTCCTTGCCTAGCATCAAGTCTGTCCAATTATACTCACTAAAAAAATTTCTAAGGTCACCATAATGTCCTCTCCTGAAGTCTGGTTTTTCAACTGCTTCAACCTCCTTATTTTCTTCCAGCTTATAACGCATTGCATACTTTATTCCCAAAAAGACATGGTCACTTTTACCCAAGGGAGGAAGGTACTGAATGTCAAATATCTCATCCTCCTTCCTGGTAAATATCAAATCTAGCATGGAGGGAACGTCCCCTTCCCTCATCCTCGTAGCTTGTTTAACATGTTGATACAAGAATGTTTCCAGGATGAGGTCTACAAATTTACAGGTCCAAAAATCTTCTGTTTTAGCTTCATATGCTTCCCAGTCTATGGATTTCAAGTTGAAGTCACCGACTATCAACAGTCGTGATCTATCGTTATCCGCTCTCGCTATAATCTCTCTCATTATTGTTATAAGACCTTCACGTTTACTATCTAGCTCCTCCTTTGACCATATGCTGCTTGGCGGTGGACTATATACATTTATTATCATTAGTTTATCATCCTCATGGCAGATCTCTAGTGCTATTATGTCAACTTCTTGTGGATTGGCAGTCATTATTTCGTTCACCTTTAGGTGTTCTTTTACCAGCACAGCAACGCCACTGCCTTTCCTAATTTTTCTGTCCCGTCTCCAAATTGAGTAGCCCCTTGGGAATATGACCTCATTTAAAATTACATCTTCAAGTTTTGTCTCCTTGAGTGCAACAATGTCTGGTGTCTGCAGCTGTATTACATCACTTAACTCCAGTATCTTCGATCTCACTCCATCTATGTTGGTGTATGCAATCTTCAGGAACTTGTTCCCCCTCTCCTTATTCTTCACTCCCCCTCTCTCTATTGATTTTGTTGGTTTGCCTACCCCTATCACTTTGTAGAAAAAAGAATTTATTTCTTCTTCATTCCTGCTCTCATTTAAATGTTTTGCCTCGGCGAGGTTCAGTTTCAGCTTCTCTCTATCTTCTTTTGAAAGATTTCGTCTTAACGACCACCTTTTCCCATCCTCATCACTTTGCAATTTTCTAGCATTCCTTAGTACTTCTTCCATCTGTTTGGCACCGTTTAGGGTGATCCTCAAAGGTCGATCTTTCCCTTTTACGTACCTGCCTATTCTCCTGTAGTCGCACACATTCTCTATGGTTGTAAGACCTTCCACGAGGCCAACAATTTTATCTACTACTTTAGCTTCTTCTACAGCTCTTTCTGACCTAGATGTTATCGCCTTTTCTTTGCAGCCAAAAATGATCAGGGACTTACTCCGATCAACTGTGTTTTGCACCAACTTCGGGTTAGATGCCAATTCTTTTCTCACTTCCCGCCAAACACACACCGAAACTACGACGTTGGTACAACGTTCGAACAAGTTTTAACACCTCCTAACCAGTTATAACAACCAATATAGTCAGTTGTAACAACGTTCTAATACGTCATAAACACTTTAAGCCAAGAAGTAACAACTTTATTACAAGTTGTAACAAGCGGTAAATAGAGACAGTTACGGTTTGTGTTTCCAGGGTTCCAGCCTAATGTTTGTTTTATCTTGGTTGCTGCAGTGTTTGACTTCCTTTACTGCTTCTTCTATTTTTTCCTTCTCCTTGGCCACTTGTGCATAAGTGAGTTGCATATCTTTCTTGCACTGTTCTATTCCCTGTGTAACTTCCTCCATCTGTGCTGACAAAAGCTGTTTCTCCTGTTGAATTTCCTTGCCTAATCTATTGTAGTCATTTATGTTTAAATTTACTTTAACTTCTTCCAAAGCTATTTTTAAGAGTTTATTTTCTTCTTCCATGGCTTTGCAATTTGTTTCCAATTGATTCTTATCCTTGTGCAAGTCTTTCACTAAACACTCAAGACATAAAACTTTGCTATTCAAATGGTCATTACTTTCTTTCAATTTACTAATTATTTCTACATGAGAGTTCACTATAGTATCTAAATTTACCAACTTGTTATGTAGACTGTTAATATCAATCCTTTCTTCATTGAATCCCTCAAAATCAAGCTCTGTTTTGTTTTTCCCCTTGCCAGTGGCCATCTTGAATGTTCTTCTCTGCACTGTAAACACTAGGGCAACTTTTTCTCATCCGATTTTTCACTTCCCTTAGCACTTTCCTGTTATCTCACCTATTTTTCAAGAGCACTATACCTTTATGTTCTCTGGGACACCACTCACTACCATCAACCTGTACTACAATACTTAGGATTGTTGAAATATGCTGGAGCTCCTCTGCTGCAAGTGTTGACCCTAGGGGTGTCACCTTTTCCTTTTCTATGTGTATAATATTTGGTATCTCTCTCGTCTCCTTTCTAGTGAGCACATTTGGAGAGCTTTGAGACGATCCCAATAATTTAGGTGCTTTATCTCGTCTATGCGTGCCGTATATGTTCTCTGTATTCCTTCTTTCAGCAATCTCTCCTGCTCTGAAGGGGGAAAGTGAGTACTGAGCAGTATTCAAGACAGAACAACACAAGTGATTTGAAGAGTACAATCCATCCATCCATTTGAAGAGTCCATCCATCCATCCAGTCCCTCCTCCACCATCCATCCATCCATCCATCTAGTCCTCCCTCCACCATCCATCCATTCATCCATCCATTAGGGGCCAGACAGCTGAGTGGACAGCGCTTCGGATTCGTAGTCCTGAGACTCCGGGATTGATCCCCAGTGGGGGCGTTGAAAAATGGGCAGAGATTTTATCACCGTGATGCACCTGTTACCTAGCAGTAAATAGGTACCTGGGAGTTAGACAGCTGCTACGGGCTGCTTCCTGGGGATGGGGGGGTTTAACCCTTAAACTGCGCATGGCGTATATATACGCCCTGAGTAACATGTCCCATGGTGCGCATGGCGTATATATACGCCATAGGGTGCCAGGCCTGATTCAAATGGCCCGCGGCTACACGGGGTTCACAGTAGCTTCCTCAGGGCTCTTGTAAACAGATGCCATTTTAAAAAAAAATCGTGGGCAATATTCTCAGGTGTGAGAGGCACAGTACTGTTGGAGCAACCAAGGCCGGCGCACGCAGCATGAGCGAACAGCATTGATGTTCAGCTTGTGACCACAGCATCGCCGAAAAATGTCAAAATAAATATATAATTGTTATTATTTAGCGATGACAATATTACAGATGACCAATGACTGTGATATAAATAACCAGGGTTGTGATAATAGCAGGATTGTTGTAATAATTAGCGCTGTGGGAGGAGTGATGCTGAGAGACGGAGGGAGACAGCATCGTTTACTGACTGTGT
The DNA here is from genome assembly GCF_040958095.1 of Procambarus clarkii. Taxonomy (NCBI): domain Eukaryota; kingdom Metazoa; phylum Arthropoda; class Malacostraca; order Decapoda; family Cambaridae; genus Procambarus; species Procambarus clarkii. The sequence continues at coordinate 4,220,648 of NC_091238.1, read as the reverse complement.
ACTCACCTAATTGTACTCACCTAATTGTGCTTGCGGGGGTTGAGCTCTGGCTCTTTGGTCCCGCCTCTCAACCGTCAATCAACTGGTGTACAGATTCCTGAGCCTATTGGGCTCTATCATATCTACACTTGAAACTGTGTATGGAGTCAGCCTCCACCACATCACTTCCTAATGCATTCCATTTACTAACTACTCTGACACTGAAAAAGTTCTTTCTAACGTCTCTGTGGCTCATTTGGGTACTCAGCTTCCACCTGTGTCCCCTTGTTCGCGTCCCACCAGTGTTGAATAGTTCATCCTTGTTTACCCGGTCGATTCCCCTGAGGATTTTGTAGGTTGTGATCATGTCCCCCCTTACTCTTCTGTCTTCCAGTGTCGTGAGGTGCATTTCCCGCAGCCTTTCCTCATAACTCATGCCTCTTAGTTCTGGGACTAGTCTAGTAGCATACCTTTGGACTTTTTCCAGCTTCGTCTTGTGCTTGACAAGGTACGGGCTCCATGCTGGGGCCGCATACTCCAGGATTGGTCTTACATATGTGGTGTACAAGATTCTGAATGATTCCTTACACAGGTTCCTGAACGCCGTTCTGATGTTAGCCAGCCTCGCATATGCCGCAGACGTTATTCTCTTTATGTGGGCTTCAGGAGACAGGTTTGGTGTGATATCAACTCCTAGATCTTTCTCTCTGTCTGTTTCATTAAGTACTTCATCTCCTATTCTGTATCCTGTGCCTGGCCTCCTGTTTCCACTTCCTAGTTTCATTACTTTGCATTTACTCGGGTTGAACTTCAACAGCCATTTGTTGGACCATTCACTCAGTCTATCCAGGTCATCTTGTAGCCTCCTACTATCATCCTCTGTTTCAATCCTCCTCATAATTTTTGCATCGTCGGCAAACATTGAGAGGAACGAATCTATACCCTCTGGGAGATCATTTACATATACCAGAAACAGTATAGGTCCAAGGACTGACCCCTGCGGGACTCCACTTGTGACGTCTCGCCAATCTGAGACCTCACCCCTCACACAGACTCGTTGTCTCCTGTTGCTTAGGTATTCCTCTATCCACCGGAGTACCTTCCCTCTCACTCCAGCCTGCATCTCCAACTTTTGCACTAGCCTCTTGTGTGGCACTGTATCAAAGGCTTTCTGACAATCCAAAAATATGCAGTCTGCCCACCCTTCTCTTTCTTGCCTTATTTTTGTTGCCTGGTCGTAGAATTCAAGTAACCCTGTGAGGCAGGACCTGCCATCCCTGAACCCATGTTGATGCTGTGTTACAAAGTTCCTTCGCTCCAGATGCTCCACTAGTTTTTTTCGCACAATCTTCTCCATCAGCTTGCATGGTATGCAGGTTAGGGACACTGGCCTGTAGTTCAGTGCCTCCTGTCTATCCCCTTTCTTGTATATCGGGACTACGTTAGCTGCTTTCCAAATATCTGGCAGTTCCCCTGTTGCCAGTGATTTGTTATACACTATGGAGAGTGGTAGGCTCAGTTCTCTTGCTCCTTCCTTTAGAACCCAAGGGGAGATTCCATCTGGGCCTATAGCCTTTGTCACGTCCAACTCTAGTAAACACTTCCTTACTTCCCCACTGGTAATCTCAAACTCTTCCAGTGGTTCCTGGTTAGCTATTCCCTCACTTACCTCTGGAATTTCTCCTTGTTCTAAGGTGAAGACCTCCTGGAATTTCTTATTCAATTCCTCACACACTTCCTTGTCATTTGGAGTGAATCCTTCCGCCCCTATCCTTAATCTCATAACCTGTTCCTTTACTGTTGTTTTTCTCCTAATGTGGCTATGCAACAATTTAGGCTGAGTCTTTGCCTTGCTTGCGATGTCATTTTCGTATTGTCTTTCTGCCTCTCTTCTCATCCTGACATATTCATTCCTGGCATTCTGGTATCTTTCTCTGCTCTCCAGTGTCCTGTTATTCCTATAGTTTCTCCATGCCCTTTTACTTTGCTGCTTAGCTAGCCTACATCTTTGATTAAACCATGGTTTTCTCATCTTCATTTCTCTATTTTCCTTTTGGACTGGGACAAACTTGTTCGCTGCGTCCTTGCACTTCTGCGTGATGTAATCCATCATATCTTGGGCCGTCTTTCCCCTGAGCTCTGTTTCCCATGCTATATCTGTTAGGAATTTTCTTATCCCCTCATAGTTTCCCTTTCGGTATGCTAACCTTTTGGTTTCGGTATCCCTCCTCGAGTTCAATAACCCTTCTTCAATCAAGTACTCAAACACCAGTACACTGTGGTCGCTCATTCCTACTGGGTCCTCAAAACCGATTTCTCTTATGTCGGAGTCGTTCAGAGTGAAGACTAGGTCGAGTCTCGCTGGTTCGTCATTGCCTCTCATCCTTGTGGGTTCTCCGACATGCTGGGTTAAAAAGTTGCTTGTCACCACCTCCAATAGTTTGGCTCTCCACGTATCCTCGCCTCCATGCGGTTCCTTGTTCTCCCAGTCAATCTTTCCGTGATTGAAGTCGCCCATGATGAGCAGGTGGGATCTATTTCTACAGGCAGCAGAGGCTGCCCTCTCAATTATAGTGTTAACTGCCTTGTTGTTGTTTTCATACTCTTGACTGGGTCTCCTGTCATTTGGTGGAGGGTTGTATATTACTGCTACTACTATTCTTGGTCCTCCCATTGTTATGGTGCCTGCTATGTAGTCTCTGAACTCCTCACAGCCCGGGATGGCCATCTCCTTAAAACTCCATTCCCTTCTCATGAGTAGGGCCACTCCGCCTCCTCCTCTACCTTCCCTCTCTTTCCTTATTACTGTATACTCCTGGGGAAACACGGCATTCGTTATGATTCCAGAGAGTTTTGTTTCAGTGAGTCCGATTACATCTGGGTTAACTTCTTGTGCTCTTTCCCTTAGTTCACTTGTCTTGCTTGTGATCCCATCTATGTTCGAGTACATCACCCTGAAACTGACTCTCTTCTGCTTCTTTTCTGGGGGGGACCTTTGGGATCTGGGGTGAGTGGGAGCTGGGGGGACCTGGCACGGGGGGATTGGTGGAGGAGGGAGGGCTTGGGGTGGTGGGGGAGAGGGGGAGGGTACAGGGGGTGGATAAGAGGGGGAGGGTACAGGGGGTGGGTAAGAGAGGGAGGGTTGGGGAAGCATGGGGGGAGGAGAGGCTGTGGGGGATAGGGGAGATGGGGGGGCTTGGGGGGAGAGAAAAGGGTGGAGGGCTTGGGGGGCGTGGGGGAAAAGGGAGGGCTGAGGTGGGTGAGGAAGAGGGGAGGGTTTAGGGGAGTGGGGGAGAGGGGAAGACTTAGGTGGGGTGGGGGAGAGTGGGGGGCTTAGGGGGGAGGGGGGGAAGGGAGGGCATGGGGGTGGGAGAGACGGGAAGGCATGTGGGAGAAGGGAGGGCATGGGGGATGGGGGGGAAGGGAGGTCCAGGGGAGAGGGGTGAGGGGGAGAAGGGGGGTGAGTGGGGGGAGGGGGGTGGGTGGGGGGAGGGTGCCCTAGGTGGGTACTTAGTGGGGGGCTGACAGGGGATGGGGCAGGTTGGGTGTCTGTTGGCCACCTGTTATTGTTTGCATTCACCATACCAGGTCAGTGGTTCTCTATGGTGAACACAAATGTAGATACTTATATATAATGTGTGTATTAGTGTAATAACAGCAAAAGGATTATGCTGGGAGGAGCCATATGGGTGACGGAGGTGACGTCGTCTGCACGATTTGTCTAGCTGTTTAGAGGGTGGCCACTATGCTCTTTGGGCGCACTACAAGCTTAGGTGTACAGTTACGGTGCATAAAACATGTAGATATTTATATATAATATGTGTATATAGGGTAATAACACTGCAAAAGGTATTGTTGGGGGAGAAAGTTTAGTGCGTGTGACCTTGAAAGAGTGAGGGAGCCGCCAGCCGCCATCTGTGTATAGCGACGACTCTTAGTGCCTGAACTAACTATATCAGCTTAACTGTACAGTTGTGGTGAACAAAATATACACATACTTATATATAACGTCTGTATATAGTGTAATAACACCACAACTGGTATTGTTGGGGGAGAAAGTTTAGTGCGTGTGTTGAGGGAGTGGCAGCGAGTGGCTGGCTGGTGTGTGGCGGTAACTCCTCGTTGCTTTTCGACTCTCAATACCAACTTCGTGGTTCGTTATGGTGGCCAAAATATGCAGATACTTATATATAACCTGTGTATAGAGTGTAATAGCAGCAAAACTATTTGTTTATTGTTTTATAAACATAATAATTGAATCACTAATATGCACATCATACTTTTGAGTATAGCGATTATTAACCACTTTTATTATATAAATATATTACAATACACACTATTGAATAATATTACTGCAAAAAAACTAAGAAAAAATCAATCGGAGACATTGAAACAATTAGGTAATAATATCTTTGTGGCAACTCCCATCTGTCAACGCGGGTGATGCTGACCGGGTCTGACGACCGCTCTGTCAACGCCCACTTTTTGCCAGACTTCCTCGGTCAATTGCGCCCAAAATATGTCACCTACGATTTTTTTATTTTTTCCGTGCTCAGGGGACACAAATTAACATGTTTAGAAGACGAAAAAAAAATTTTGAATTTTTTTTTTCTTGTGCACAGGGGTGTAAATGTCCCAAGGACCCCTGAGCAGTGTAAGGGTTAACAAAAAGGAGGCCTGGTCGAGAACCAGGCCGCGGAGACGCTAAGCCCCGAAATCATCTCATGATTCAGTAACCTCAAGATCCAATTCCCCTCCACCATCCATCCATTCAGTCCCCTTACACCATCCATCCATCCAGTTTCCCCCACCATCTATCCACCCATCCAGTCCCCCTGCACCATCCATTCAGTTCCCCCCACCATCCCATTCTCTCCACTATCCATCCATCCATCCTGTTCCCCCCACCATCCATCCAGTTCCCCCCCATCCATCCATCCAGTCCCCCTCCACAATCCATCCATCCAGTCCCCCCCCACCATCCATCCATCCAGTCCCCCTCCACAATCCATCCATCCAGTCCCCCCCCCACCATCCATCCATCCAGTCCCCCTCCACCATCCATCCATCCAGTCCCCCTCCACCATCCATCCATCCAGTCCCCCCTCTGCCATCCATCCATCCAGTCCTTCTCCACCATCCATCCATCCAGTCCCCCTCCACCATTCATCCATCCAGTCCTCCTCCACCATCCATCCATCCAGTCCCCCTCCACCATTCATCCATCCAGTCCCCCTCCACCATTCATTCATCCAGTCCTCCTCCACCATCCATCCATCCAGCCCTCCCTCCACCATCCATCCATCCAATCTTCCTCCACCATCCATCCATCCATCCAGCCCTCCTCCACCATCCATCCATCCAGTCCTGCTTGATAGGGTTCTGGGAGTTCTTCTACTCCCCAAGCCCGACCTGAGGCCAGGCTTGACTTGTGAGAGTTTGGTCCACCAGGCTGTTGCTTGGAGCAGCCCGCAGGCCCACATACCCACCACAGCCCGGCTGATCCGGAACGTCTTTTAGAAAACAGTCTAGTTTTCTCTTGAAGATGTCCATGGTTGTTCCGGCAATATTTCTTATAGTCGCTGGGAGGACGTTGAACAACCACGGACCTCTGATATTTATACAGTGTTGTCTGATTGTGCCTATGGCACCTCTGCTTTTCACTGGTTCTATTTTGCATTTACTTCCATATCGTTCACTCCAGTATGTTGTTATTTTACTGTGTAGATTTTGGACCTGTCTTTCCAGTATTTTCCATGTGTATGTTATTTGGTATCTCTCTCGTCTCCTTTCTAGTGAGTACATTTGGAGAGCTTTGAGACGATACCAATAATTTAGGTGCTTTATCGCGTCTATGCGTGCCGTATATGTTCTCTGTATTCCCTCTATTTCAGCAATCTCTCCTGCTCTGAAGGGATAAGTGAGTACTGAGCAGTACTCAAGATGGGACAACACAAGTGACTTGAAGAGTACAACCATTGAGAGGGGATCCCTGGATTTGAAGGTTCTCGTAATCCAAGCTATCATTTTTCTGGCTGCCGCAATATTTGCTTGGTTATGCTCCCTAAATGTTAGATCGTCGGACATCATTATTCCCAAATTCTTGACATGCTGTTTTCCTACTATGGGCAGATTTGATTGTGTTATGTACCCTGTATTATGTTTCAGATCCTCATTTTTGCCATACCTGAGTACCTGGAATTTATCACTGTTAAACATCGTGTTATTTTCTGCTGCCCAATCAAAAACTTTGTTGATATCTGCTTGTAGTTTTCAATGTCTTCTGCAGATTTGTCTTTCAATGTCTGATCAATGTCTTTCCTGCTGATTTTTGTGTCATCTGCAAAGGATGACACAACGCTGTGACTTGTATTTTTGTCTATACAGTACCTGATATGAGAATAAGGAAAAGCAGTGGCGCAAGGACTGTACCTAGAGGTACAGAGCTTTTAACTGTGCTTGGGCTCAATTTATTTGATTGACTGTTACTCTTTGTGTTTTGTTCGACAGGAAATTGAGTATCCAGCGTCCTACTTTACCAGTTATTCCCATTGACCTCATTTTGTGTGCTATCACTCCATCTTGAGGTTATCTTGAGGTTATCTTGAGATGATTTCGGGGCTTAGTGTCCCCGCGGCCCGGTCTTCGACCAGGCCTCCACCACTAGGAAGCAGCCCATGACAGCTGACTAACTCCCAGGTATCTATTTACTGCAAGGTAACAGAGGCATCAGGGTGAAAGAAACTCTGCCCATTGTTTCTCGCCGGCACCGGGGATCAAACCCGGGACCACAGGATCACGCATCCAGTGTTCTGTCCAGAACACTGGTCACACTTGTCGACAGAACATGGTCACACTTGTCGACAGAACATGGTCACACTTGTCGACAGAAGATGGTCACACTTGTCGAATGCCATTGCAAAGTCTGTGTATACATCTGCATTTTGTTTTTCTTCTAGAGCTTCTGTGAGTTTGTCAAAGTGGTTGAGTAACTGTGACAGACAGGATCTTCCCACTCTAAATCCATGTTGTCCTGGGTTGCGTGGTCCATTATTTTTCATAAAACTAGAAATTTGATTCCTAATCACTCTTTCAAAAACTTTTATTATGTGAGATGTTAGTGCAACTGGTCTATAGTTTTTTGCCAAGGCTTTACTTGTGCAGCGGAGCTATATCTGCTGATTTAAGTGCAGCTGGTATCTCCCCTGTATCCAGGCTCTTTCTCCATATTATGCTGAGCGCTCGTGCTACTGGTACTTTACATTTCTTAACACTTTCGCGCTCTCCGCGAAGGTCACTCAGCCAACCGTAAGTGCTCAGAGCGTTTTTGCCGCGTAAGCGTAAAAACAAAAATGTGTATACTCTTTTTACTCTCATGACCTTAGTTCTCGAGCTACGTATTTCATTTTGGTACCAACGTGTTCGCAATAAAATTCTCTAGAAGAACATCAGTAAAAAAAGTCACGAAACGTATAGGGATACCAGCACCAAATAAATAACTACGAAGATGACTCGCCGTGAGCGCCAAACAGCAACAAAATGTTTTTACTCTTGGGATTTTTATCACCTCCACACTTGTCCTACAGCGTTAATTTTGGTATCAATGGACTCGCAATGAAATTCCCAACACGGTGATATGAATATAAGAGTAGAATAATGATGCGGCCCGCCCGCAAGATTGTGGGAAGTGGTGAAATTGTTACCCGGTATCGGTGACAGGACGACGCACGGCGCTTTGAAAGTTTATACTTATTTCACTCTCATGACATTAATTTTCTATGTACGTCATTCATTTTTGTGTCAATGTGTTCGCAATAGAATGTTTTATGAGCCCATACGTAAAAAAGATCAACAAAGCGTAAGTTAGAATAGCGCCAAATATAAAACAACGCTGGAACATATCAGTGAGCGTCAAACACACACGAAATGTTTTTACTTTTGTTATGTTTGTCAAGTTTATACTTGTTGCACACAGTTATTTTTGGTTGTACATTGATCGGAATAAAATTCCCTAAACAGACATATGCATATAATACATGATATGGGGGAAGCATTACCAGTATAAACGGCTAAAGTCACCCACCTACAACCCGTTTGGGACATAATACCATTTGATCGAAGTTATCCACACCTTTCATGAACTTATTGTACCATGTAGCCTAGTGGTGAGAAAGAGAGCCTCATGGCGCACAGTTTGAAACAAACCCAAAGTAAATCGGATAAAAATTGAATTTTATACAAATATTTTAAAAGAGGACATAACTTTATGTCCACTATGCGTTAGCGTTAGACGAAACAGGACTCACCGGTGAGTCCTGATAGCGCGAAAGTGTTAAATATCGAAGTCCACGAGTCCGGCCCAGGAGCTGAGTGCATGAGCATATTGTCAATTTCTCTTTCAAAGTCTTCCGAGTTTGTGTTATATTATCTGCAGCTTGAATGTCATTCATAAAGAAGCTGTCTGTGTCATCAACTTTCATGTTGTTTATTGGTGTGCTAAACATAACCTCATACTGGCTTCTTAGAATTTCACTAATTTCTTTATTGTCCTCTGTGTACGTACCTTCAGTTGTAATTGAAGGTCCAATACTGGTGAAGGTTTTTTACTTTGATTTTGCATATGTGAAAAAATATTTCGGATTTTTCTTTATCTCTTGTATAGCTTTCTGTTCCAATTCCATTTCCTAAGACTCGTATGATCGCTTCAACGTTTGTTCTATTTCTTCGATCTCCCTATTTAGGTTTATTTTCCTTTCTTAAGATAGTCGTGTCTGCCTAAGCATTTCTGTTATTTTTTTCCTTCTCCTGTACAGTCGCCTGCAGTTGAGCTATTCTCTGAGTGGGAGTTTTGTCGCTTAGACTGTCTCCCATCAAATGTTTGCAAGGTCTACATCTATTTTCTCCCAGTCGATCCTCTTATTGTTGAAATTGAATTGATTGAATACCCCTTCTCGCTTGTTGGGTCTCTTAGACCTACTACCGTTATTTATACTAGTTCGCACTTCAATGAGCTTATGGTCTGAGTATGTAGTATCTGAGATTGTAATGTCTCTGAGTAGTTCATCATTGTTTGTGAATAACAAGTCTAGTGTTTTCGTTCCTAGTTGGTTCTGTAATCTGTTGATTGAGCAAGAATTTGTTACAGAATCTCAAAAGTTCTCTGACCTGTGGTTAGGTATTTTTCGGGTTGTTCCCTGCTATGATATTTGTGTTTGTCATTCTCCATCTTAGACTTGGTAAATTAAAATCTCCAAGGAAGATAATATCTGGTGCTGGGTTCACTAGATTATCAAGGATGTTCTCTATTTTGTGCATCTGCTTTGTGAATTCCTCAACCGTTGTATCTGGCGGTTTATATATTAGAATAATAATTAGGTTTATTTTTTCTACCTTAATTCCAAGTACCTCTACCACCTCATTAGTTGAGTTTAGTAGCTCTGTGCATACCAGGTTGTCTTCAATATACAGACCTACTCCTCCGTTTGATCTATTTTCTCTATCACATCTATATAAATTATAATTTGGAATCCAGATTTCACTATCCATGTAATCTTTCGTATGAGTTTTCGTGAATGCTCCAAATATTGAGTTTGACTCTAATAGGAGGTCATTTATGAACTTAACTTTATTTCATGACTTTGACTTTAGACCCTGTATGTTTGCAAATATGAATGATTGTCCATAGTGTGTCACTTCTGGAAGGTTTTGGTAGTTCTCCCTTCTCTCTACCCTGACCCAGGGTGTGCTGGTCTGGCAATGGTTTGTCCAGTTTTGGAGTTGGTACTGTGGAGTGTGGTAGTCTCTGTGTAGTTGTGGGGGTGTAGTATGTGTGGGCTTGATGACGAAATGTAGTCTAGTCTTGGGCATTTCCCCCTCCCCATCCGTACTTCTGCAACGTTTCTGCCTGTCTGTTCCTCCCTCTGGGTCTGCTTGCCTCTAAAAAATTTCCCAGGGTATTATATTGGACCTCCTCTCTCTCACTCTCATATAGCACTGGATACCTCTCACGTGGAAATCAGGGCAATGGAGATCATAGCATTTCCTTTCATTCACTGAGAGTTTGCATAACTTAGGGTGGTAATATCTACAATCCGTTCCAAAATGACATCTGCCTTTTCCTAACATGTTTCGGCATTTCCGTGGGTGCATGAATGTGCAGTCCGTGCCTCTGGTTCCATATCTGCACTGTCCTTTTGCATATCTGCAAATAACGACTTGGCTACCTCTGTGTTTTTTGTTCCAACTTTCTCATTTCTGCATTCTTTCTCAGTATTGCCCTTATCTTTCTCCTTGTTGCTTTTGTCTTTCTCATTTGTGTTCTCGTCCTTCTCATTGCTTCTCTCCTATTACCAGTTTACTCTTCAATATTGCCTTCACTTTTGTGTACCTCGACATCATGTCCTTCTACATTGCTAATTTTACCTAAACTTTCAGTCCCTTGGTTATGTTCAGTGTTCGTTGCTGTCTTTATATACTCTGCATATATTTCTGGTAGCTTTTGTGTGAATTGTAGCCTATGTACTTCAGGAATGACATTCATTAATTTGGTGATGTTTTCCCACATTGTCGATCATTGTGACAGATCCAGTAGTTACCTTCTCTGTTTGCATATTGTGTAGGTAATCCTGTACAACTCAGGTGAAATCTTATGTTACAAATGTTACATACAATCCCTACAGCACTCTTCCGAAGTGACTTAAAGCAGCTGCCACACACCTCCATGTTTGGTTCTCCAACATGGACCTACTACCGTTATTTATGCTAGTTCGCACTTCAATGAGCTTATGGTCTGAGAATGTAGCAAATCTGAGACTGTAATGTCTCTGATTAGTTGATGATTATATGAACTCTGAAATATTTTCATAAAACTGACTGAAAATTTTGTGAATTTCTCCCATAAGAATCCTTTAACCCTTAAACTGCACAACACGTCATATGAAGGGTTGAGTAACTTGCTATAAATTGCGCATCTCGTCATATGACGTTATGGAGTACCGCGCAAGATTTAAACGACCTGTGGATACACAGGGTTCACCTCACCTTCATCAGGGCTCTTGTAACAGGCGCCATTTAAAAAAAAAAAAAGTAGTGGCCCACATTCCCAGGAGTGAGGTGATCAGTACTGAGTGAGCAACCATATTGTTTATTATTTCGAAGCCGTAAGTCACTGAACTATGGCGACCATATCGAACAAAACAAACACAGTGTTGTGTACACACGGATTAGACCTGTCCACTCGCGCTGGACTTGTGAGCCGCCAATAACATGAATAATTTCTCAAATAGCAGATATGTATCATATTACAGTATATTTTTGGTTTTATTTAGTTTAGTTTAACCCTCAAACCGCTAGGGGCCCAAATGGAATTAACACCCACAGGCGCAACAAAAAAAAAAAATCCAAAAAATTCTTTCGTCTTATAGAAGTGTTCATTTTTGTTCCCTGATCACAGAAAAAATAACAAAAAAATCGTAGGTGGCATATTTTAGCCGCAATAGGGTAACATGTAAATACGTTATATATACGTATTTACATGTTTTGTTCGCCATAACTGTACATCTAAGCTTGTATGGTGAGTAAAGGCACAAAGACGTAGCTATTCACACAGTCAGCTGGTAATGGCCGCCCTTAAGGCCAGACGCACTAATATTTCTCCTCCAACAATACTGTTTGTGGTGTTATTACGCTATATACACACATTATATATAAGTATCTACCTGTTTTATTCACCATACCTGTACAAATAAGCTGGTATGGTGCCCAAAGACCATAGTGGCCAACAGTATCACAACAATCCTGCTATTATCTGAATCCTGGTCTTTTTTATCACAGTCAGGGGTCTTCTATAATACAGTACTATCATTGCTAAATAATACCAGTTACATATTTATTTTGACAATTTTAGGCAATGCTGTGGTCACAAGTTGAACAGCAGTGCTGTTACCTCATGCTGCGTGCGCCACCCTTGGTGGCTCACTCAGTGCTCAGGCTCTCACACCCGGGAATGTTGCCCATGATTCTTTTTTTTAAATGGCGTCTGCTTAGAAGAACCCTGAGGAAGCTGATGTGAACCCCATGTAGCCGAGGGACTTTTAAATCTTGCATGGTACTCGAACACATCAACAGCGGTGGTGTACAATTCCGGGACAGTTACTCACCACAGCTATTGATGTGTTGTGCAGTTTAGGGTTAATTGACAATGTGATGTCTCACTACAGACAAGTGTTAAAATGTAGGGGAAAACAAGTGTCTTTAGACAGATTTTTTGTAAGACAAGCAAGCAGTGAGCCACAACCAGGTCCTAGTGGTATTCCTGCAAAACAAAGGAGAGAGAGTACCCCAGAAATGCCAGAAATGTCATAACTGCCTGATATTATAATGGAAGGGGTAAAACACTAAAACTCTTCCAAACACTAACACCTCTCCTCCCCCCCCCCCCTCCTCATTGTCTTCCACATACCAACAAGAGTCCTCAATAAAGGCAAGATATACTTGTACATACTGTAGTACAAAATATGAGTACTGTAGTATTATGTATAAAATGTATTTAATTATTTAAAATGTTAATATTTTTGGGTGTGTGGAACAGATTAATTCAATTTACATTATTTCTTATGGGACAATTCATGTCAGTTCTTTAATTTTCGGTTGTCAAACTGTCTCAGGGAACAAATTAAATTTATAAAGGAAGGTACCACTGTATTGCTGTTTTAAAATTTGATTAAAAGTTTTTAAACACTGTACAATAGTGTACACTTTAATTAGGTGGATCATGGATAACGATATCGTAACACAGCAGCTTCCAACTTCTTGACCTCGTCAAACACTTGGATGAACAACCCTCACTCAATCTCCATGCTGCGCAGCTTTTATTGTTACATTCTGTTTATGCGCAGAAATTGAAGTGTTCCCCAAAATTAGTTTTTTCTTTGTAAATTGTTAAAATCCCTTGCCTGAACCTGTAGATGTAAAAACCAGGGTTGAATGTAATGAAACGCCATTTTCTGGGCGAGTCCCGGAGACTCCCCGGAGCTATCCATGGCTGATATGGATATCCTAACTATTTTGCATGAGTCGATGTGGGTGGCGTTCTAGGCCTACCAAGGACCACAAGCCAGAACCTGGCCCCCTCAGAGAGACACGAGGAGCAATGGCCCAAAGAAATGCACATGTGATTTGGATCATTCTATATCTGCCATCAACCGGGACAGGCATCCAGAAAGGTAAGCGCTACAAAACAAACCCCTATTATGGTTAACAATGAAAATCGTCAAACGAGTGGACAGAACTCCCCAAAAGAAAAACGAGTAAACAAGCATGACGTCACACGAGCCGCACTGCATGTCTGCGCAGCTTCCCCCTCCCTGGGAGGGGGAAGGGGAAGCCCCAGACCCTCGCACCGGCGATCCTCACCCCAGTTCAAAGGCTGAATATAAAAAAACCCTCGACTGAGCCAGTCGGCTGAGCGGACAGCACGCGAGACTTGTGATCCTGTGGTCCTGGGTTCGATCCCAGGCGCCGGCGAGAAACAATGGGCAGAGTTTCTTTCACCCTATGCCCCTGTTACCTAGCAGTAAAATAGGTACCTGAGTGTTAGTCAGCTGTCACGGGCTGCTTCCTGGGGGTGGAGGCCTGGTCGAGGACCGGGCCGCGGGGACACTAAAGCCCCGAAATCATCTCAAGATAACCTCAAGATAGGGGTGTCACCTTTTGAACGTAAGGGCAGTGCTGCCCTTACGGTGGTTGTGTGAGCTGGGAGTAATATTCTCAGGTATTTGAGCTGCATGTGCTTAGGGTCTCCTTCCCTGAGTGCCCTGTAAGTACTGCCCTTGTGGCTTGGGGTTCCCTTCCACAAGTCGCCTTGGGTCTACCTCTGTTGGTCTTTTACTGCTTGGCATTTGGCTGCCCCAAGTGTGTGGGGGTTTCCTCCCTTGTTTGCCTTGTGGTAAGTGGTAGTTATTGCACTGGTGGGACACGGGGTACTGCGTAGCTAGTTTTCACCTATAACAGCGGCTGCCTCTGTTCCCTCTGGGTACGTTGTCCTCATATGAGGTTTTTATTTTCTTTTTCTTTTTGCCTGGTGGGGGGTTCTGCCATGTGTTTTCCCATACCTCCTTATATTAGGGTCGTTTTGTGTGGTGGCACCCCCTGCTTCGCCCTCGTGAGTGGACACGTTCTGTGGGTTCAGCTTTTAGCAGTTTGCTTGGTAGTTTGGGATGCCGGTTAGCAGTACCATGCCTGGGATAACCCTTAGCAGACCTGGGGCCCTGGAAAACCCTTCAGGGGCTCTCGGGTCTGATGGAGGAGACCCTTGCATCTCCTTTCGCTTTGTGGGAGTTTGAGGGTTGCTCTATTCCCTTGTTTCAGGGCGACACTCATTGTTTTTGCCTCCGTCATGCTGCCTGTTGGGTCGATGACACATTCGACCCTGAGTCCTGCGAGCTTTGTGTGTTTGTGACTCAATTCACCCAGACGGATGATGATTTTCTTCGGGTGCAGGCAGCACGGGTGTTGCAGGATAGGTTTAGGTTATTGCAACGCGCTCGGGTTGTCGCTTCCCCGGACGCCCCAAGGCTGCTGCTCCCTTTGCCTATAGGAACTCAAACTGGGTGTTAGTCACCTCGGCCTTGGTTCCGTCCGCGCCCCTTCGTTCCTCCCCTTCGGTGGTTCATTCAGTCCCCGAATGAAAGGAAAAAATGAAGGAGTTGGGACGAAAGATAGAAATGGCTTCAATAAAGTGGTAGACAAGACAGGCCCAGGTATAAATACCCTGAAAAACGTAAAAACTGAAAATATTTGCAAATTCTACGCTCAAGGAATATGAAAACATGGAAAATTGGGAGCAAAATGCAATTTTCTGCATCCTCGAAAATGCAGAAACGTGTTGGCGAGGGGTACATGCCGTTTTGGAACAGGGTGTAGATACTTCCACCCTAAATTATGTCAATTTTCAATTTGGGACAAAAAATGCTACAATCTTCAGTGTCCGGAATTCCACGTGAGATACACAGCATTATAAACGGGAAGATCAATATGACTACTGGAAATTTTTTAGAGGAAGGCAGAAACAGAGTAGAAAATATGAGAGAGAGGAACAGTCAGATAGAACCTCTACAGGATTACAGAGGGAAAGACCCACAAGACTGGAATACAAATTATCAACAAGCACACAGGTACTGTTGGTCCTGTACGTTTGAGTGGTGGAAGCGTTGACGTTGGTCTAGGTTTAACTGGTGGGTGATTTTCCGCATCTTAATGAGTGCCTTTTTTGCTCCTGCCCTTTTGTGGGATATTGGTGCGATTCAGCTTCATGTGCTGGTTTCTTCCCTGTTGCCTGTGCTTGTGGCTGAGGACTTAGGTGCTCGTGGCTTTTTGGCTTCGGTCCTGTGTTTCTTTTCCCTCCTGGAACTGTCTTCGGATTGACTTGCAGAGGATGTAGAGGCGCTTGGGGCCGTTCCTGGGTCTGGCGCCTTAGTCTCGGCTGCTTGTGCATCGTCTCCTCTTTTGAAGCTGTTTTTTCGACAGGCTGTTCTCGTGTCCTCCTTGGAATCCGCATGGGCCCTGATTCTTAGGATGTTTTCCCCTTTTTGTCTTCTGCTGTTCGCTCTGCGTGCAGGTTGGGTTCTCGTAAGGGGCAGTTCCCCTTTTGCAGTTCACTGCCACATCACGCGGTGGGGGGGGGAAGCTTGCTCTGTTCGCTCACACCTGGTCTCACGATTTGTGGGTTTTTTGGGTCGTTTCGCTTGGCCTGCGGTGGCATTGGGTGATTTCTCCTTTGGGGGGTTTGGGGCTGATGGGGAAGGCTTCCTTTCCTGTGCTCTGTCGGGTCATCTTGGAGTGGGTGCGCTTGGGCGTGGTCGAAACGACGACGTGTCTCAGGTGGATTTCCCGCCTGTTCCCAGTTCCGAAACGGGACTGTGCGGACCTGTGGTTCATTCTGGACTTGTCCTGTCTGAACCCTTGGGTTTCTTGCCCCTCGTTTCAGATGACCACTCTGTCCCAGGTCCGGCTTCTGTTGGAGCTGGCCGTTTGGATGGTGTCCCTGGACCTCAAGGACGCATATTGGCACGTCCCTATTCATCTGGGGTTCTGGGACTGGCTCAGTTTTGTTGTGGGGCATCATAGTTACCGCTTTCGTTGTCTCCCGTTCGGGTTGAATCTGGCACCTCGTGTGTTCATACGCCTTATCTGGGTCATTGTGGCTCGTCTGCATCTCTTAGGTGTTCGGGTGTTGGCTTACCTTGATGACTGGCTGGTTTGGGCTCCCAGTCGGTCGGTCTACATGTCTGCTCCCCAGGGAATTGGTGCTTTCCCAACTCGCCGGGTTCGGGTTCCTGGTGAATTGGAGGAAGTCCCATCTGGTTCCCTCCCAGGTTCGCTCCTGGCTGGGTCTTGTATGGGACTCTCGGACCACTTCCTTGTCTCTTCCTCCAGCGTCTCTTCTTCGGCTGCGGTCCCGCCTGTGCTTGTTTCTGGGGAGCTCCTGGGTCACCCGGCGGTTGCTCGAGGGTCTGTCCGTGAGCCTGAACTTTGCGATGTTGGTCTACCCGCCGGGTCAGGTTTGGCTTCGTCGGCTGTTCTGGTTCCTTCGGGGACGTCCCTTCTGCCTCTCTCGCGATCACTGGGTTTGTCCCCCGGGGGCCTTGTGTCAGCTGCTGTGTCACTGGCTTCCTCTTCGAGTTTTTATGGGTTTTGTTCCTTGGCGCCTATCCGAGCCCTCGCTCGATGTGTTCACGTGTTCACGATGTGTTCAGCTCTGCCTCTTTCAGGAGATTGGCCTGGTCCGGTACGAGACTGGTTCGCTCCTGTCCTCAAGTCTTCGCGTTTGCTCTTTTTGACTCTGATTTTTCACCATCTCTATGGTGATCAAATGGCTTCTTTTCTGGTTTCCCACCTGCAGGCTTCTTCTCGGCGGCAGTATGAAGTTTCCTGGCGGTCCTTCCGGTTCTTTTTGTCCCTTCGTCGTTGCTCTTTGCTTTCGGTTTGGGTGGTGTTGTCTTTTCTCTCTTGGTTGTTCCACGACCGTCATCTTATGCCTAATACTGTCGCTTCGTATCGTGAGGCGCTGGCGGAGCCGCTGCAGCTTGCTTTCGGTATCGATGTTACTTCTGCACCGTTTCGTAAGCTGTCTCGTGAGTTGTTTCACCTCCGGCCTGCTCATGCACTACCTGAACCGTCCTGGTGTTTGGACAGAGTGCTCTCCTATCTTTCTTCTCCTCGGTTTGTTGTGGCCCCTTCGGTTCAGGATTGTTTTCCTGAGGCTCTTTTTCAGTTGGCATTAGCCTCTGGGAGTCGAGTGGCAGAGCTTCATGCTCTTCTCCTACGCAGAGGTTTTTGCTCTTTTGAACGTAGTCATAGGTATGTTCGTCTACAGCCGTCTCCCTCTTTTCTGGCGAAGAATGAGACTGCTGCTTTCTGGAGGATTCCTTGGGTTGTTGATGCTTGATTTGTCAGGCCGGGGGTTCATCATGTGTTGTGTCCGGTTGCGGCCCCCCTCCATTATCTGAGCGCTACGGGTTCTGTGTCTGGGGACGCGCTTTGGGTTGATCCGGTTTCCCTTCTTCGCTTTTCGCGGGTTCGGGTCTCTCAGGTCGTCCGCAGGGTAATTAAATCCAGCCAGCCTGTGGTCTATCCCCGTGCCCATGATGATCATAAGTTTGCTGCTCTTGTTGCCGTCTTTGGTAATATGTCTTGGGCTGACATTCGGGCACAGTTTTTTTTTGGCAGTTGAACAGGGTCCTGGCTACACGCTACCTCGTGAACGTTCCTGGGCCCAGTTGAGCCTGTGTTGCTTTGAGTCGAAGGTTGCAGCCCGTTGTTTCGACTTCGAGTTGAGGAGTGGAGCACCGACCGCTTCCCGGGTAAGTCCCCTTTTCTTATGTTGTCTTTGGTGAAGTAGCTCTGGGGAGCCATAGGGGCTCCCCCTAGAAAACCAGCATTGAATGTAATGAAACACCATTTTCTGGGCGAGTCCCGGAGGCTCCCCGGCAACCCTCCCTCCCTCCCTTTTTGAGGTTATCTTGAGATGTTTTCGGGGCTTTAGTGTCCCCGCGGCCCGGTCCTCGACCAGGCCTCCACTCCCAGGAAGCAGCCCATGACAGCTGACTAACACCCAGGTACCTATTTTACTGCTAGGTAACAGGGGCATAGGGTGAAAGAAACTCTGCCCATTGTTTCTCGCCGGCGCCCTGGGATCGAACCCAGGACCACAAGTCTCGCGTGCTGTCCGCTCAGCCGACTGGCTCAGTCGAGGTTTTTTTTTTTTTTGGCGTTTTTTTATATTCAGCCTTTGAACTGGGGTGAGGATCGCCGGTGCGAGGGTCTGGGGCCATGCAGTGCGGCTCGTGTGACGTCATGCTTGTTTACTCGTTTTTCTTTTGGGGAGTTCTGTCCATTTTTGGGTGTTCCACACACCCAAAAATATTAACATTTTAAATAATTAAATACATTTTATACATAATAAGTATCCACTCAATTTAACGGCCTCTTTTATACCGATCTGCCGGTATTAACGACCGGTTTGGGAGACTGGTATCTGGAGCCTGCTATACCGGTCTGCGGTCGATATTACCGACGGTCTGTTGGTATTGGGTTTGTTGTGGCATCAGCGTCCCCTCACATGGCGACCAGGCCACTGACCTGGATCGTCCAGAGTCATATATTACATCTTAATTTTCTTTTAAAATGATTCACTTTAACCCTTAAAGTGCGCATCACTTCATATGAAGTGTAAATCGTTTTACCAGTCAACTGCGCTTCACTTCATATGAAGTGTATGGGTACCGTGCACAATTTGAATGGCCCGCGGTATAGCTGGGGGTCCCATACGCTGCCCAGGGGCTCTAGTAAACAGCGGCCATTTTGAAAAAAATTCCAGCTCACGATCCGATGGCATGGGAGGCCTCAGTTTAGCGAGAGTCACCATGGCGAGCGCACGGTCAAACGCCTCATGGGCACGCACCACTCAGTCCCTCACCCCAGAGCAAATAGCCCACGAATTATTCTCTGAAGGTGAAGAAAGTGTGTTTGACGATTCAGACAACGATGAGGATTATACACAGTTGTCGGGTGATAGTAGCAGCAGCAGTGAAAGTGAGAATGACCGCCATGCCATGGCGAGGCCTATACGCTCTCCCATGCCTCCTCGCCCATTTTCTACCCCAATTCTACCACGACCTCACAGTTCCTGTGGATATTTTCTGTTTGAGGGTGACGAGTCAGAGGGAGGTGACTCCTTTTCTGGGTTTAGTGACTCAGATCAAAGTTTTATTGAGCCTGTGGCTGGTACCAGTGGTGTAACTGGGCGAGAAATTGTCGCGTCAGCAGCATCTCGCCCGGCCAAGCGCCACCGCATGGCACCACATGAGGGACCAAGACCCTCGTGTTCACGTGCACCCACCTCACGTGCACCCACCTCACGTGCACGTAGCCGCCGTGCTTCTCGCAGACGGTATTCAGCTCCTGGTCGCCGGTATGCATCGCTTCCTCGCCGTCTTTCCTCTGCATCTCGCAGGACGCCTGGTGTACTTGAGTGGAGTGATGGTGACGATTTTATTCCTAATATTCCTCACTTTGACGATAAAGATGTAGGGATTACAAACCTTTTCCCTAATCAAGGTGAGGACATGGCTGAGATGGAATATTTTACAGCATTCTATGATGAACCACTCATGGAATACATTGTACACCAAACGAACCTGCGTGCTGCTTACCTGATTGAGAGGGAAATCACAGAATTTTCACGACTGCAGCGTTGGAAAAATACCACAGTGGCAGAAATGTATGTGTTTTTGGCACACTGTTTGTTGATGAAGCACTGTCACAAACATGCAATAAATGACTATTGGAGCAAGGACAAGACAATACCAACATCTTTATTCGGGAAATATATGTCACGAGACAGGTTTCAGATACTCCTCAGGTGTCTACATTTTGGAAGTGTTCAGGACCGAACACCTGATGATAGACTGTGGCGAGTGAGGCACTACATGAACGATGTTATTGGAAAATTCAGAGATTTTTACGTACCAGCACAGAAGCTGGTGGTTGATGAATCTCTCATACTTTTCAAGGGACGTGTTCCATTCAAACAGTACATTCCCTCAAAACGAAACCGATTTGGCCTGAAATTTTTTGTTCTTTGTGATTGTGAGACAGGATACGTGTTACACATGATTCTGTACTCGGCTAGTGATGTAGACATTCCCGGTAACGACGAACATGGATTCTTGGGGAGTGTTGTGAAGACCATCATGGCTCCGTGGATGAACAAGGGACACATTTTATACACAGATAATTACTATACAAGTCCCTTGCTAGCTCGGTTCTTGCTAGAAAATAGAACCGGATTGGTTGGTACAGTAAAGCCACAACGAAGGGAAATGCCTGTGTTTGACAACGACATTGCAGTTGGTGAGTGTCAGAGAAGGAAAAGTGATAACATTGTCAGTTCGGTGGAAAGACAAAAGAGAGGTGAACTTGTTGACAACAATTCATGATGGAACAATGGTGAACAGTGGGAAAGTGAGCCATAAAACAAACGCACCACTATATAAGCCAGACTGTGTTTTAGACTATAATATCAACATGCGGTTGATTGATAAATCAGACATGATGATTGGCACTGCAGAGTGTGTGCGGAAGACATGTAGGTGGACGAAAAAAGTGTTCTTCCATCTTGTGGACATGAGCATGCTGAACTGTTTCAACATGTACCTTGTGAGAACTGGACGTAAGCCCACTTTCCGTGACTTTGTATTTGATGCTGCAATACAGTTATTAGGAAAGTTTGCAAAAGATGTCCCAGGTATTCAGCGGCCCATCATAAACCCACTGTTGCAGCATGCTGGTACTCCACGCCTCGCTCACACTGAAGGCTTCCTAGCACACAAACTTAAGTATTTGCCACCTGGTGTGAAGCGTGCAATAGCCCAACGTGATTGCTTGGTGTGTAAAACAACGACACGTAGAGACAAGAAACGGAAGCTTGTGCAAACATGGTGTGAAACGTGTGGTATCCCATTATGTGCTGTCGACTGCTTCAATGACTACCACAGTCTAGAAATCTTCTAAGTGTGCTTCAAAGTGTGTATAGCGTGTGCGAGTGTGTAAATATGTAAACATATAAGCAGATAGCGTGTGCGTGTGTGTAAATATATACAAATATAAGCAGAACATACAATATAATAGACTGTAATGACATATTATATTGCCGTAATTGAAAACATTTGTGTGCGCCTGTGTATACTCAAATATGCAACAATTATTGATACAAAATATGTTCAAACAGTATTTGAAACACAATTAGTGAAAAAAAATTAGATAAAATGCGCTTAGACATTGTAAATAAATAGCGTGAAAATATATTTGTGGCAACTCTGGCTGTTTGAGGACCGCGCGCAACATCTCCCGGGCGTGTACTGCATGAGCGAACATGCAGATTGTGACGTCATCACCGAGCTTCTCGGCTCTATTGCAACAAAAGTAAGTACAATAGAATTTTTTTTTTATTTTTCCCGTGATCAGTGAACAGAACTTAACAGATTAGCAAAAAAAAAAATTTTTTTTTTTTTTCAAAATGACATGCGCCTGTGTGGATAGCAGGATATTAGACCCCGAGCATGTTAAGGGTTAAACTGCATTCACCGGAAAGGCGAAGAGCTAAGGGTGACATGATAGAGGGGTTACAAATGGATGAATGGACATAACAAAGGGGATATTAATAGGGTATTAAAAGTATCAATACAAGACAAAACACGAAACAATGGGTATAAATTGGAAAAGTTTAGATTTATTTATTTATTTATTTATTTATATATATATATATATATATATATATATATATATATATATATATATATATATATATATATATATATATATATATATATATACAAGAAGGTACATTGGGATTATGAGGATACATAGCATAGTAATTACATTCTTGTAAAGCCACTAGTACACGCAGCGTTTCGGGCAGGTCCTTAATCGAAGAAAATTTTAAGTAGGTAAATACTTGCAAAATTTATAAAAGTGATAACAGTTACATAGCAAGAAAAAAAATAAAAGATGAGAGAAAATTGTAGGTATATTACAGCACATAGGTAGCTCAGATGGATTGCAATAACAGCTTGAATGGTAGTTTAACAAAAATTAGTAGGCACAATACAGCATATGGCTAGCACATAAAAGAAGACAGCAATGAACACAATGATAAAGTTGTTTGGGTTAAGTACATAAAGTTTGGGAGATTGGGTAATACTAGATACAGAGCAAATTTAAAGCTCAGTGTAGGAAACTACAAAGATGAAATTAGGTACTTTTTGGTTTTGTTTTTAAATGAGGCAAAAGTTTGACAGCTTTTCAATTCACTAAGGAGTGAGTTCCATAAACTAGGTCCCTTAATTTGCACAGAGTATTTACACAGATTAAGTTTGACCCCCTGGAGATATCAAAGATATTTATTTCTGGTGTGGTGATAATGGGTCCTATTACATCTGTCCAGGGAGAGTTTCAGAGCATGGTTTGCATTTAAGAACAGGGTTTTGTAAATGTAGTTGACACAAGAGAATGTGTGAAGGGAGTTAATATTTAGCAAGTTTAGGGATTTAAACAAGGGAGCTGAGTGTTGTCTGAAAGTAGAGTTTGTTATTATTCTGATAGCAGATTTTTGCTGGGTGATGATGGGCTTAAGGTGGTTTGGAGTGGTAGACCCCCATGCACAGATACCATAATTAAGATAGGGATAGATTAGTGCATAATATAATGAGAGGAGAGCAGAGTTAGGAACATAATATCTTATTTTAGAGAGTATACCAACTGTTTAAAAGACTTTCTTAGTTATGTGTTGAATGTGGGTGCTGAAGTTGAGTCTCTTGTCTAGGAATAGGCCAAGAAACTTTCCATCATTTTTATTACTGATGTTAATGTTGTCTATCTGTAGCTGAATTGCATACGATGCTTTGCTTCCAAATAAGATGTAGTAGGTCTTTTCTATGTTTAATGTTAGTTTGTTAGTTGACATCCATAAGTGGACTTTTTTTTAATTCATTATTCACAACATTATTTAGTGTATGTGGGTTGGGGTCTGAATAGATGAGGGTAGTATCATCAGCAAACAATATAGGTTTAAGAATATTAGAGACATTACGCAGATCATTGATATACTGTATATAAGAAATAGAAGAGGTCCTAAGATGCTGCCCTGTGGCACTCCAACGGTTATTGGAAGAGTGGAAGAGGTTGTATCATTGATGGTTACACAGTGGTGTCTGTCACCAAGATAGGATCGGATGTAGTCCAGGGCAAGGCCTCGGATTCCATAATGCTGGAGTTTAAGTAAGAGGTAGTTGTGATTAACAGTATCAAAGGCTTTTCTTGGGTTTCTTATGTATTTAGGAAAGACTTGGGTAAATACAGGTTCGGTAACAGGATTGTTGATTTGTGGAACAAATTACCGCGTAACGTGGTGGAGGTGGGGTCCCTCGATTGTTCAAGCGAGGGTTGGACATGTTTATGAGTGGGTGGTAATAAATAGGAGCTGCCTCATATGGGCCAAAAGCCCTTCTACAGTTACCTTTGTTCTTATGTTCTTAAAACAATTCACAACATTTTTTTTTTATACTGTATATTATTTATACAAGAGTTCTTACATTTTTGTAAAGCCACTAGCATGCATAACATTTCAAGCAGGTCCTCAATCATAATTTTTTCCCCCAAATACGACCCGCCAAATCGTTTAATAACCAGGTACCCATTCACTGCTGGATGAACAGAGGCTACAGTTAAGGAATGGCGCCAGGTCAATCCTCCCCAGCCAGGATACGAACTCATGCCAAAGAGCTCGTGAAGCCCCAAGCGACTGCCTTACTACTACGCCACGGGGACTGCTAAATCCCCTATAAAATTTATTAAATCTAATTAAATCTAATTACAACTATTAAATCAACAACATTACCTTACAGCAGACTGATGAAGAAAAGGACCTAGGAGTCAGAAACCACCAGTCAAGTTGCACAAGTGGAAACTGCAATAAAAAAAAACTAAATGAATCCCAAAGAACAGTCAAAGGAACTTTTAACCTCAAGAAAAAGAAAGTGTCCATTAAAATATATGAATCTGTGGAGTGCCCCATTTGTGCTACTGTGAACAAACATGGAGACTAAATCTTCAGAAAGACATTGTTGCATTGGAGAAAGTTCAACACAGGGCGAAAAAATCATCCCAGAACTAAGTTAAGTGTCATACCAGGAATGGATGAAGGTTGCAGGACTAACATCACTGCAAACCTAACATAACTGAGCAGATCTCAATGAAACTTTTAAATACTAAATTGGAGGATATTGATCCAGACCAATTCTTTAAAAGGTTATGTTTAACACTTATGATGGGCAACAGCCTCAAGCTCAACAAGCCTCAAAGTAGGACAGAAAACAGGTGCTTTTTCATCCATAGGGTTTTAAAAACTCGATGGAACTGCCTACTTGCTGAAGTCATATATGGCAAGATATTGCAACGATTCAAAATCCAGTTGGAAAATATCCTTATGAAAAATCAGGGGACCTTGCACGGGGAAGGCATCTCCCGTCACGCAGGGTGCAGTTGCACCTCCACAGATCTCCAGTATCAGCTCTTGATACTGGTAATGGCTCAAAAGGGCCACCACTTACGGGCTATTCATGCCCGTGCCACCTTTTGGGTGGCTAAATCTTCATCAATCAGGGGACCTTTGACGCGCTGATGGCTTCCTGTCTGTGCCGAGGCCACTATATGGTTGGTGGCCCTCGGGTAAATTCAGGTAAAGATGTCAGTATCAAGTGACTACCTATTATTGTTCATGGTAACTCCTAAATTAATAGTTCCAGAAATATCTTAATACTGTGAATACAAAAATATTTTTCACATAATTAAGGTCCAGTATACACAGTATAGTGGGATACTGATAACTTGCTACACTAGAGTATATGAGACAGATTGCAAATTTTTTAAACTCCTGATAATGTGAAGCGGTGTTTACTGTGTATTTACAAAGGTACCAAAACACTAAAGAAATTAGTTTTAAAAGTGTAATTGGTGGAGGCGGAGAGGTGAGGTAGACTGGTGTAGGGTGGCAGTCACCTCCCGTCAGGCCGCCGCTCCACCCGCTCTTTTCTGATTTGGGAATTTGTAAAGTTTCTAAACCAAGGCAAATGAAATGCTCTTGTAAACTTTAAACATTGCCACTTATCTTGACAGGCAACTGCTAGCCAACACACTGAAGAGGACGATGAGTAAGGTGGTCGAGTTCGCGTTGTAAAGTAAATAAAGGACAGCAAATACCAAAATGGCCCGAGGTACAAATGCATATTTTTATATTTTCTATAGTAATTATAAGCATTCTCAAGTAAAAAATTATATCTCTACATTCTAACTTACCTTAAAAATCAATCTTTATAAGATAAATCGTTATAAGTCTTGATATACTAAGAAAAATTGGGTATAAATATGAGGTGCCGACAGGGGTAACACAGTTTTCTGAGGAGGTGAGTGCTATTGTGATGCTCTTATCGCTCGCTTAGCTCATGCCTCACTACTCACGTTTTCTTTGATACTCTTTCAAATATATTTATTTGATCAGCTTGGAGGGCTTGCTAAATTGCACAGTGAAGCCTTGAGGTTAATCCTCGGGTGCCCTCGTACAACAAAGATACTTAACATGAGAAAAGTACTTAATTTTGCGAGTGTCGTTGATCGTGTTACTGAAATAAACTGTCAAATTCGAATAAAAATGCATAGGCTAGCTCATCCTAGCCATAAATAAATAAATAATAAATAAATAAATGCTTATTCAGGTAAAGTACATACATACAAGAGGTTATACAAAAATTGATAGATTTATAGATAGAGCTAGTACATACAATGCCTAAAGCCGTACTATAACATTGGTGTTCCTCAGGGCAGCATACTTGGCCCTCTCCTCTTTCTCATCTACATTAATGACCTTCCAAATGCCTCCCAACACCTCAAACCAATTCTATTTGCTGACGACACAACCTTCATTTACTCTAGTCTTGACCCCCTTGCTCTAAATGCCACAGTAAATACTGAGCTAAATAAAGTCCATCTTTGGCTAACTGCCAACAAACTCACCCTTAACATTGACAAAACTTTCTATATTCTGTTTGGCAATAAATCCTCTAATCAAATAAATCTCAAAATAAACAATACCCAAATTTGTAACAAATTAGATGGCAAATTCCTTGGCATTCTCATTGACCAGAAGCTGAATTTCCAGGGACACATTCTAAATATATCAAAAAAAGTTTCAAAAACTGTGGGCATTCTTTCTAAGATCAGATATTATGTACCACGCCCTGCCCTGGTGACTCTCTATTACTCCCTTATCTATCCATATCTCAACTATGGTATTTGTGCTTGGGGCTCTACTACCCAAAATCACTTACGTCCTCTAATTACTCAACACAAAGCTGCTATTAGGACAATATCCAACTCTGGCCCCAGACATCACTCGGTACCCCTACTCAAATCTCTGAATATGTTAGACATTAGGTCACTGCACATTCTCTCATGTGTATTATACATATATAAAATGCTAAACTATAATGCCAATCCTGATCTCAAAAGCTTCATAGAAGGTTGTAACAGAACCCATGAGCACCACACCAGAAATAAATACAGTTTTGATATTCCTAGAGTACGACTTAATCAAACTAGAAATGCTCTACAAATCAAGGGGCCCAGAATGTGGAATGACCTTCCCAACCATGTTAAAGACTGTACCTCTCTTAACCAGTTTAAGTTAAAAACGAAGCTATACCTAATAAATTCCCTGTAACCTACCTTACCCTTCTATTGTCAACCAATGTCTGGTTTTTTTTTTCAAAGAGCGCTGTTTGTCGACATTATTGTATTTGTGCTGCTTTTTCATCTATGTTTTCATTTCTTGTTTTCATTCTACTCATTATGCTCAATTAGTATTAAGTTTCTCATTTAAGTTTATCATGCCCGAAACGCTTTGCGTAATAGTGGCTTTAGGCATTGTATGTACTAGCTCTACCTATAAGTCAACCAATCTTTGTAAAAATTTATTGTATGTATGTACCTTACCTAAATAAACATTTTATTTTATTTTATTTTATTTTATTTTTTGAAGATCAATGCTAATTTTATCTAGATAATGTAATAAACGAAAGTTTTCTATGTCAACAGAAAGGCAGAAATATAAGCTACACTTTAAATACTTGTCATAAATATAACTGAAGTGAAAGCGAAGATATATGCATTTGATACTGTACAGTTTCTTGATGGCTTGCTCTAAGAGTGTGAAGCCCTTCACACCAGCCTATAAATTGTGTAATTTATTTCCATATATGCTAATTAACCTTAAAATCTATATGTCAGAAGGAAGGAAGATGTAGACGTTAATGTGACAACATTTCAAGAAATATCTCTCTCTTTAAAGTTAAATAATACAATCCTATCGCCAGTGTCCGGACACATGAAAGCTACTTAGGTATCAGTGGCCAGCCAGGTGGAGATCACAGGCTGTACAATACTGATAAATTATGTAATTCACAGAGATACGTTGATAAATATTAATGTTTTATATTTTATTAAAAATACAGATATATACTTTGTTTCATACGTTAAATGTAACAATATTTCAGTATATATTATATAAGCATAGTACTAAGAGCATTCTATTGTGGTTTTAATATTGAACAATTATACATATACGAAACAGACAAATCTGGTGTCCGAAATAGTAAAAATATTAGTGTGCAATGTGATCAATGTAAGGGGGATATTGGGTGTGCCTCGTATCCCCTACAACAACAAGAAGTTCGAGAGCGATGAGGCCGCCACCTACTAGCTTCAGGATGTCGTCGAATCTAAATCAACAATATACTACCGCCGCTACTTTCTCGGAAACGTAAGTACCTGCCGCTTTACTTCTCTCACCCTGCCTAGCCTGGCCTGGCCTGACCTGGCCTAGCCAGACCTGACCAGACCTGACCTGGCCTAGCCTTACCTAGCCTAGTCTGACCTGGCCTAGTCTGATCTGACCTGGCCTAGCCTTACCCAACACTAATCACCACACGTGACAGCCCAAACGAATCGCAAATAAGTACACGTAACAAGTCATATGCCCGGACACTCTTTCACCTTGGGGACTGAGTGGTAACTATTGTATAGAAGACCCGGCTCCCTGAGAGTGGTAAGAGGGCGTGATAAGAGGCTAACGCGTGGTCTTGAAGGAAGTCGATAAAGCAGACAATTTTCAAAAGGAAGGGCAGCATAACGAGCAGACAGGAATGGACAGACAGTCTGTTATCCCATAATGTGTAATACGCCCCGCACAGCATGGGTGGAGTGGGGGGGGGGGTTGTAGCAGGGCACAGTATGATGATGGTGCGGGTGAAGTACACACCCACTGAATTCCTGCCATCAATAATTGTTTTCATAACCATTAGAACAATGGCATCCCTCCAGCCACCATCCTTCCACTGACCCCCTCCTCTGGTCCTCCACCTCAGACAATAACCCCCACACCCCCTCTCCCTTCCAGACATCAGCATGTCAAAATCAGTACCATAATGTGTTTAAACTATTTAAACTAAGTCATTGTGTATCTCAAGGTATCTTAATTCATTTGAAAGTGTACATGTGCATTCGTTCATATACTCGCCTAATTGTGCTTGCTGGGGTTGAGCTCTGGCTCTTTAGTTCCACCTCTCAACCGTCAATCAACAGGTGTACAGGTTTCTGAGCCTATTGGGCTCTATCATATCTACACTTGAACCTGTGTATGGAGTCAGCCTCCACCACATCACTTACTAATGCATTCCATTAGATATAATCATATATGATTACACATAATCATAATCATTCCATACACATAATCATATATGTGTACGTCAACGTATACATACATGCGTATATATACCTCATATTAAAATACTGATAAACGAATGACCATGAACAAATTAATCTATAATTGTAGCATTATATATAATTTTAATAGACTATTTACGTGTTTATACATTTGAATGGTCCAGACAGGTGGCCAGCCTTAGACATATACACTTCTGGTAGGCACAATGACCTCATGTTAGACCCTTGATAGATTATGTGAGAGAGAGAGAGAGCTGGGGCAGGGAGGTGCGTGCCCCAGGGAGATAATCCATGCCCATGCCCCGCCTCGAGGTCAGTTCTCGAGTCACACCAAGAATAACAATTGAGCAAGTTGTCCTGACCAGGATGTGGCATATTAGGGAGGGTTGAGGAATAGGAAGCCTGTCTGATAGGGCTCTTGGCAAGCAGCTCTCCCTCAGTCTACCTATCTATATGGAAGAAATGTATCTAGGCCCTCCTCCCCCCTGCCTATTCTCTCTCCCCCACCTTTCTTCCTTCATTTCCTCCCTCCTTCCCTCCCCCTCACTGGTGAGAGAGTAGGAGTGTAAGAGTGGTTAGAGAACTCGTAGTTCTCACGCTCGTGAAATTGTCTGCGACCCTGGAGGAGTAGAGCGGAGGGGGGGGTGAAAGTCGGTGACGATGGAGGAGTAGTGGGGAGCATTATATGCAGTGAACGTAGGTGTCTATGGAAGAGTACATCATAGAGGAGGGTGAAAGGAAGGTGACGATGGAGGAGGAGAAGGGAGGGGGTGTGAAGGTAGGTGATGATGGAGGAGTAGAGGGGAGGAGGGGGGCAAAGGTAGGTGTCTATGGAATAGTACATCATAGAGGGGGGTGAAGGTAGGTGGCGATGGAGTAGGGCAAAAGGGGTGGGGGTTGAAAGTAATCCTGAGTTAAATTTTTTACTTATATATAGTGTCACCTCGGCTTACGAATGAATATTTATGAACTTTTTGGGTTACGAGCCTAATTTCTTCGAAAAATTTGAATCGGGTTACAAACTTTGCCTCAGGAAAGGAGTTTGTTGATATACGTATGGGCTGACCTAGCGCGTGGTGGCATGGTGATCGCACCTCAGTTTACCAGTGTCTCCTGCCTAGTAACTATCGCGCCTGAATTCTTTATAAAGCATTACATTTGTTTTGGGATTTTTGGCTATTTGAACATAAAATTTGTTATTATATATCTTGCCATGAGTCCCAAGAAAGCCAGTGGTAAGGTTCAAGCCAAGAAAACACATGTGAGAATGACCATAGAGGAAAAACAAGAGAGCATTCATAAACGTCAAAACGGTGCACAGGTTGTTGAACTAGCTAGGCAGTACAACAAATCTATGTCAACAATATGCACTGTACTTGCTAAGAAAAAGGACATTATGAGCATTAAAGTGGCTAAAGGCATATCAACAATCCCGAAACAAAGAACACAAACACTTGAGGATGTTAAAAAGTTTTTATTAATTTGGATACACAACAAAGAGTTAGCAGGTGATAGCATTTCAGAGGCCATCATTTGTGAGAAACCAAGGCATTTGCATGAAGACCTTTTAAAGAAAACCCCTGGAACGAGGGGGGGGGGGGAAGATGAATCAAGTTTGAAAATGTGAAAAGTTTGTGTGACAATAGAGCCTCGTGGAAAACTTTTGCTGTGGTCATTACCTGGTGGAATGCACCCAGGATGGAGTATTAGGGCTATACATCTTTTAAATCATAAAAGTAATAAACATTTCCCATCAACCTTACAAACAATATTAACCTATTTTCATGTATTTCCCCCATGTGCATTTTAACAAAGTTGCTAAATTGCCTTTATCATTCTGTAAAATTTCAATTACAGTACTGTATGTATAATTTTGTTAGTATAAATGGACTGAATATTCTGAAATTGCTATTAATTTTACAATTTCAGATTGAAAGGTGGTCTGGACACCCAATTTGGTCAGACAGGTGAAGAGAGCATTTAGGATAGTTCGAAGAGATGAAGATGGTCGCAATTGTGTTCGAAGAGGCAAACGCCCCCCTTTGCTCCTGACATTATGTTCAACCATTGACCTCTGCACACCTAACACAAGGTAGGTTGAAAACTCCTCCTTCATGTCATTGGTACATTAGCCAGAAACTCAGGGCTCATGTAGGAATATCCCTAAAAAAAAAAAAGTGGCCCCAACAATGCATCCTCCAAGTCTGGAGGATGAGCAGGAGCATTGTCGAGAAGCAGGACCTTGAGTGTCAAACTTTTCTCTTGCAGATATTTTTTGATGGCAGGGCAAACCACTCCACATCACAGTTTTTCTGCACGTTATATATTTTTTAAAACTCTTGGATTTTCGGAATGATACACGAGCAAGGGTTTAGTTTTCAAATCGCCACACAGCACAAGAGTTAGCCTATCCTGACACAAGTTAGCTTGTGTCCGGGCAGTGACGTCTCCTCTTGGGTAATGTATGTCCTCTTCGGCAATTTTTTCCAGAATAGCCATGTCTCCTCACAATTAAACACTTGTTGTGGAATATATCCATCAATACAGTATCTACAAAATCTTTAAAATCACGAACAAATCTTTCAGCCCCTACTTTGTCTGAGCTGGCACCCTCACCATGCCTCACAACACTATGAATACCACGTCTTTTTTCAAAATTTCTCAAACCATCCCCTACTCACCTTAAACTCTTTCGTATCTGCAAAACTCGTTCTAGGGGTTTTCTTTATAAGATCTTGCATGAAGATTTCATTGTTGACCAAACCACACACTGGAAATTGAATAGACGACGACATTTCGATCCGTCCTGGACCATTATAAAGTCGATTGTGATGAGATGAGGGAAGCAAGAGCATTAAGTAGGCAAGAGAGAGAGGTGAGGAGATGGCAAGTATGTACGTATGTACATGAATAAAACATGTACATACTTATACATAACGTGTGTAAATAGTGTAATAAACACAATAACAGTATTTTGGGAGGAGGAATGTTGGCGAGTAATGTGTTGGAGGAGGGAGGGAGGACTGGCAGGGTGTGGCAGCTCACTCATGTTTTTTGGGCTCACCATACCAACATAGTGGATCGTTATGGTGAATACATACGTAGATGAGTATATACAATGTGTGTATATAGTGTAATAACAGCAAAAACACTGTTTGATTGTAGAATATGTTGCATATATGAGGCCCATAATTTTGAGCATAGCGATGTTCTATACTTTGAATTATATAAATTCCACAAATTACACACTTTTAAATAATATTACAGCAAAAAAAAAAGAAGAAATGAATGAGAAACTTCAAAATAATTGCGCAACATTTTATTCGCAGCAACTGCCGTCGCACGGGGTGGCGGGGCCGACAGACACCCATCGCTCCAACGCTCAGCGCCCATAATTTGCTCAACTTCCCAGCTCCATCGCAGCTAAAGTAAGTCACATACAATATTTTTTGTTTAGTTTCCCCGTGATCAGACTGCATTTTAACAATATAAGAAGAGAAAAAAATTTTTTGGAAAGAATTTATTTCTTGTGCACCAGGGTGTTATTTGGAGACAGTGCAGTTCAGTGGTTAACTACTAAATTTTTTTTTCTCCCACACACGCACCCCCCTAGGAAGCAGCCTGTAACAGCTAACTCCCAGATACCTATTTACTGTTAGGTAACAGGGGTCATCCCCTTTTGTACAAAGAATCTGCTAAAGCTTTTAGGGCTAATCTTTGACACTCGTTTGTCTTTGTCGCCCCATATTTTTTACGTCCGAGTTGAATGCTCTAAGGTCCTTAACTAACTTTAGGTCATGTCCCATACTTCTTGGGGAGCTAATCGACACTGCTCCTCTCTTTACATTCCTCTCTCGTTCTGTCTAAACTCGATTATGGCCCTGTTTACTCGTCTGCTTCTCCTTCTACCCTTCACCATCTGGACACACTGCATCATACTGGGTTACGGCTCAGCTCTGGTACCTTTCCTTCGACACCTACCCTAAGCCTGTATGTTGAAACTGGCGTCCTGTTTCTACAGGATCGCCATGATCGCTACTGTCTTCTCCACCTTGCACGGTCCTTACAGCACCCTCACTCTTGCTTATGTCATGCCTTGACCTTTACCCATCCTGTGGTTCCTGTTCCCCTTCACCACCTATCTCTTTCTGTACGGTTGTCTCTCTTACAAAATGCTCTTTCAGTTTGTGTTACCAATATTTCCCCTCGTGTCATTCCGTCTTTGCCCCTATGGAGGGGTCCCCGTTCCTAAATTCTGTAAGCCTTGACCCACATGACTAAAACTTTTACCCCTCCTACAGTTCTAAATCACCTTTTCCTTGAACACTTTTCTTCACACTTCCACTCTATTTCCGTCTTCACCAATGGGTCTTAAGTCTGCAGACGGTGTAGGCTACTCTGTTGTTTTTCCTGACTGCACCTTTGTGTCTCCTGCCTCCGGAGATTAGCATCTTCATGGCAGAA
The DNA here is from genome assembly GCF_040958095.1 of Procambarus clarkii. Classification (NCBI taxonomy): domain Eukaryota; kingdom Metazoa; phylum Arthropoda; class Malacostraca; order Decapoda; family Cambaridae; genus Procambarus; species Procambarus clarkii. The sequence goes on along the minus strand of NC_091238.1, from coordinate 4,187,312 downwards.
CTTTATGCTATTCTCTATGCTCTTCATCAACTCTTTTCTCGCTATCAATCTTCCTCTGTGTTTGTAGTTGACACTTGCAGTGCCCTCATGGCTCTAGAATCCTTTAATCCAGTCCATCCTTTGGTAGTTGAAATTCAACATTGGCTGTTTCTTATCTCCAGTAGATTTAAGACAGTGGAATTTCGCTGGATTCCCACCCATATTGGTGTGTAATTACCTAAGTGTAGTTACAGGATGAGAGCTACGCTCGTGGTGTCCCGTCTTCCCAGCACTCTTTGTCATATAACGCTTTGAAACTACTGACGGTCTTGGCCTCCACCACCTTCTCACTTAACTTGTTCCAACCGTCTACCACTCTATTTGCGAAGGTGAATTTTCTTATATTTCTTCGGCATCTGTGTTTAGCTAGTTTAAATCTATGACCTCTTGTTCTTGAAATTCCAGGTCTCAGGAAGTCTTCCCTGTCGATTTTATCAATTCCTGTAACTATTTTGTATGTAGTGATCATATCACCTCTTTTTCTTCTGTCTTCTAGTTTTGGCATATTTAATGCTTCTAACCTCTCCTCGTAGCTCTTGCCCTTCAGTTCTGGGAGCCACTTAGTAGCATGTCTTTGCACCTTTTCCAGTTTGTTGATGTGCTTCTTAAGATATGGGCACCACACAACAGCTGCATATTCTAGCTTTGGCCTAACAAAAGTCATGAACAATTTCTTTAGTATATCGCCATCCATGTATTTAAATGCAATTCTGAAGTTAGAAAGCATAGCATAGGCTCCTTGCACAATATTCTTTATGTGGTCCTCAGGTGATAGTTTTCTATCTAGAACCACTCCTAGATCTCTTTCTTTATCAGAATTCTTTAAAGATTTCTCACATAATATATAGGTTGTGTGGGGTCTATGTTCTCCTATTCCACATTCCATAACATGACATTTATTAACATTAAATTCCATTTGCCAAGTGGTGCTCCATATACTTATTTTGTCCAGGTCTTCTTGAAGGGCATGACAGTCATCTAAATTTCTTATCCTTCCTATTATCTTAGCATCATCAGCAAACATGTTCATATAATTCTGTATACCAACTGGTAGATCATTTATGTACACAATAAACATCACTGGTGCAAGAACTGAACCCTGTGGTACTCCACTTGTGACATTTCTCCATTCTGATACATTGCCTCTGATTACTGCCCTCATTTTTCTATCAGTCAGAAAATTTTCCATCCATGATAGAAGCTTACCTGTCACCCCTCCAATATTTTCCAGTTTCCAGAACAACCTCTTATGTCGAAAGCCTTTTTTAGGTCCAGATAGATGCAGTCAACCCAACCATCTCTTTCCTGTAATATCTCTGTGGCTCGATCATAGAAACTGAGTAAATTCGATACACAGGATCTTCCAGATCGAAAACCATACTGTCTGTCTGATATTATATCATTTCTCTCTAGGTGTTCTACCCATTTAGTTTTGATTAGTTTTTCCAATACTTTCACTATTACACTTGTCAATGATACAGGTCTATAATTGAGGGGGTCTTCCCTGCTGCCACTTTTGTAGATTGGAACTATGTTAGCCTGTTTCCACCCGTCTGCTACGATTCCTGTACACAGGGATGCCTGAAAGATCAGGTGAAGTGGAATGCTGAGCTCAGATGCACATTCTCTCAGAACCCATGGTGAAACGCCATCTGGGCCAGCTGCTTTGTTCTTACCGAGCTCCTTGAGCATTTTTTCCACTTCGTCTCTAGACACCTCTATGTGTTCTATGTTGTTCTCTGGAATTCTTATTGTATCTGGTTCCCTAAAGATTTCATTTTGTACAAACACACTTTGGAACTTTTCGTTTAGTGTTTCACACATTTCCTTTTCATCTTCCGTGAATCTATTTCCCATTTTCAACCTCTGAATATTATCCTTTACCTGCAATTTGTTGTTTATGAATTTATAGAATAGACCTGGTTCTGTTTTACATTTGTCCGCAATCCCTTTTTCAAAATTTCTTTCTGCCTCTCTCCTCACTGCCGTGTAGTTGTTTCTTGCATCTTTGTATCGCTGGTATGTTTGGGGGTTTGGCCTCTTCCTGTATTGATTCCATTTTTGTGTCTTTCGGTCTCTAGCCCTCTCGCAATTTCTATTGAACCAATCCTGTTTCCTAGTTCTGCATCTCTGTTTTGGTATAAATTTTTTTGTGCCTTTATCATATATTTCACAAAACTTGCCATACATCTCATTCACTTCCTTGCCTAGCATCAAGTCTGTCCAATTATACTCACTAAAAAAATTTCTAAGGTCACCATAATGTCCTCTCCTGAAGTCTGGTTCTTCTTAAAATGTGTGTTCTTAAATGAGCGTGCGGACACTGCCGCTAAGGAAGCTATCCGCACCTGTCCCATCTCCCGTAAAGGTATTCCTTATTATGACTTTTACCCAGTTATTCATTTCCCCATTCTTGCCCGTTGTCAGGGTTGTTGGTCTTCTGTTACTGGTAACAAATTGCGTGCTCTTCAGAGTAGTGTGTTCCCGTGGCCTTCCTCCTACCACCGTAACCGGTGGTGGGAAACGGCTCTGGCGAGGTTGCATATTGGTCATACACGTTTAACTCACGGGCACTTAATGGAGCGCTGCCCTGCTTCTTATTGTCCAAACCGTTGTCTCTACATGTCCTGACTTCCAGGACTTACGTGTCTTGCTTCCCGACCATCCCTCACTGTCAATTGTCCCTCGATAAAATTCTTGGTAAATTCAATACCTTTGATATTGTTCGCCGTATGCGTTTTTGTTCTTGTATTGGCGACGTTAGTGATATTTAGCGCACTATGATTATCCCACACATTTGATGGTTTGATAATTACTGTACTGTACTGTACAGTACTTTGGTTTGGAATGTATCAAATAAAGTTGTTTCATGTATTCAAATGTGTGAGAAAATCCACTGGGGCTGTGAGATGAAGCGAACCTGTAACAAAGGCATTGCCAGTTGCATACTCTACCACCACTGATGGTAAAAGTCTTACAACTGGATATCTTGTGTGACGGGTTATGGTATCACAGCTATACTGAACCAAGATGGTATGGCTCTCCCTCACATAAATGAAAGAAATGCTGCTATTGGCCTTGCAGTGTGTAAGTTGCAGGTGGAAACAAATGAAAATTATCAAATAAATAATTAAACAATTTACTGAAATAGTAATGAACAAAAATAACACATGACAATACTTGACTATCATGTAATGCAAAGGTGAACAAGTTAGTATGACCTTAAATGCAAAAAATAAACTATAAGCAATGAATAAAAGTATGAAGATATACTGGTGTTCTGAAGACAGCTACCATACCACCATGTCATCAGTCACACGATGTTGGCTGGAAGTGGACGACGGGTTAGAGACACCAAGGTGATCCTAGAGAACTAAGGGAGAGATTGCCTCTCCAGGGAGGCAGCGCTCTTTATATAGTCCGGCGGTGATGACTCATCCAGTGTCAACACGAGGTGGACATCTGGTCAACTAGCAAACTGCTCGTTGTGGCTGGCGGTGCCTTTGTGTTGAGCTGTACCACTGTCAGTTGAAGGCGGCTAACTGCTTGTTTGTGGGGACAAACTGCCAGTTAGCAGTGGCGCCCGGCTTGCCTCCGAGTCGTACCAGGCCGTGCCAGGCCCTGGGGGGTATGGAGAGGTGGCAGGACTGATGACTCTTCTGGGCTGGTGTAGATGTATACTTCCAGTGCAGAGCCATTGAAGGTGAAGGGAAAAGGCAGTTCCACTGCTATGCAGGGGATTCACGTGACACTTGTGAAGCCACAGAAAGTCTGGAGGCCCTACTGAAGCCAGTCCAAGTATTAAATAAAACCCCTGACGTACGCCGGTGAAGGGTAAAGTGAAGGGTGAAGCAAGACCGTATGCCCCAACTTCAGGCACACACAGAAAATCACGTTTTGGTCCCGCCTCTCAACTGTGTATTTGAAGTTGGGGCGTATGGTGTTGAACTGCTTCAGCTTTCACCTGAGTGCTTGTAGGTCTTACGTAAGACGTTGACTCAAGGGGGGGGCCTCAAAACTTGCTGTGATTTATGGGGAAATCTGGTTGTAAGACTTTTACAAAGTCAGTAATATACTGTGGTAGAGTATGCAGCTGCCAGTGCCTTGGGCAAGGGTTTACGTCACCTCACAGCTCCAGTGGATTTTCTGCTTGGTGTATATCAGGTTGTGATTTTGTGTGTGTACCGTATTGTTATGATCGCCGTCTGATAAGTCCTTTCTGGCCTCAAGAGTCATTTTTACCCACCTAGAAAGATTGCAGATGGCCAAAGCAGTTATTTAAGTTAAGAAGGGACAAGTCTTAAACAGAATTTTGCATAATATTTGACTGTAAAGGGGTAAATTGAGGTAGATTGAAAAACAAAATGGTGAACCGGGCAGGCGGTACTCACAATTAGGCGAGTACACTCGGGAACTTTTAAAGTGCAACCAAACATGCTTTAGGCTCTCACAACAAGAGGTGAGTGGTGGTGGCTCAGGTGCTCAGCCAATCAGAGCACCTAAGGAGGGAGGGCAGGAGTGAGAGGGGGGTGGTATGTGGAAGTTTGGTGACAGTTGTGTGTAGTTTGTTCATCTTCATTGTAAGTTTCATGGCTTGGTGTGCATTTCCCTAGTAAATTTAATTTGGGAAAAATTCAGGTGTTTGATTTTTTAAATCAACTTTTTAAATGTTGAGTTGTTAAAGCCTCAAAGTACATGGAGTTGGTTTGGGAATATGGCATCCTCATGCTGTTGCGTGCTCGCGTGAGGTAGCAAAGGTGATGTAAAGTTGTGGGGTGTACATGCTTGGGACGTCCTCTCTCGGGATGGCTGGTGTTAGACCTGTGTGTTTGTCGGTTGTTGAAAAGCCGTCATCCTTTGCTGTTGTGGTATTGATTTTACATTGTTCATCTTGTAATTAATACTGTAGTGCGATATCTAGGGCTACCATTTGTAGGTTTAAAATGTCTAATACAAGCAGTTGTCCAATGAGTTTTAATAGGAAATATCATCCACCAAGGAAATATCCTTGATATGGAAATATGGAAATATCATCCATCCATCATATAATTGTACAATTATATTAATTGATAGTATATGGATTGTGCCGAACTGCTTAGAATGATCTTTAACACTTGGCTATATTGGTCATGTCAAATACCTGCACGGTGAATGCTCAAAGACCCTTTCTTTATTCAGTGTTGTCACATACCTCATGGGGGTATGGATAGGCAAACACTCATTCGGTTAAACTTGCCTTGTAGTACTTTCAGAGCTCAGTAATTTGGAATCTGGTTAGCACTTTCCAAATAAATGAAACTTGGATTATATAGCCGAACACCAGAAATGTTGTTATTCAATTTGGTTGCCTAAAGCACATTCAAGGACTACACATTACATGGCATTCCAGGATTCCTCTATACCTTGCCTTATGCTGTAAACATTGCCACAACCCTGTGTTTTATTGATTTAAATGGCCACAGGGAGGCATACAACACTGCAGATTATGATGTCATTAGTTATCCACTGTGCTGACAAGTGGGCTGACTGATGTTCGTTGACACCTGTATCGTGCTTCAATTTAATCGCCAGGAGATCACCCTCTCACTAGACTCGTCTGTAGGAAGTAGAGTATAGTATCTCAAATTACCTTGGATCATAAATAGCATAAGACTTGGGGGTAGGAGAGGGTTGCAGTGTTTGTCATGGCTCTCAGTTGTTCCTGGTATTAGGCAATTTAGTTCTGGAATCAATTTTGTTGGCCAATGTTAAACTTTTTCGAAAGTAGATGTTTTTCTGAAAGGGAAGGGGGGGGGGGGGAACCTCTATGCTTGGATACAGTTATCTAAGTGAATACTTAGATTTATACAGTAGAATAACTACCTTCTTTTCCTTAGTCAAAAAGGTTGCTTGTTTATTTCTAGGGACTTGTATTTTCTTTTATTTTTAACTGCAGCAACTTTCAGTGAATGATAGATTCTTACTGAAAGGACCTTTACTTCATTGTTGTTGCTTTATGGTCATCTCATTGTGTACAGGGATTCCGCGAAGCTTTTGGGGTTAGTCTTTGACACTCGTTTGTCTTGGTCAGCCCATATCTCTTGCCTCCGAGTTGAATGCTCTAAGGCCCTTAACCTCCTTAAGGTTTTGTCCCATACTTCTTGGGGAGCAGATAGGCGCACGCTCCTCTATTTGCACTCCTCTTTCGTTCTGTCTAAACTCAATTATGGTTGCCCTGCATACTCTTCTGCTTCTACTCTTCGCCATCTTGATGCTTTGCACCATACTGGGTTGCGTCTCGGCTCTGGTGGCTTTCGTTCGACTCCCGCCCTTAGTTTGTATGTTGACACTGGCTTTCTCTCTCTTCAGGACTGCCGTGATCGCTACTGTCTTCGCTATCTTGCGCGGTCCTTCCAACATCCTTCCTCTCGCCTCTGTCGTGCATTGACTTTTCCTCCTCCTGTGGTTCCTGTTCCTCTTCATTGTCTCCCACTTTCTGTCCAGTTATCTCGCTTACAGGATTCTCTTTCTGTTCATATTTCTAATGTTTCTCCTCGTATTGTTCCTTCATTACCTCCGTGGAGAGTCCCCCTTCCCAAGTTTTGTACGTCCTTGACTTGTATTACTAAAGCCTTTACCCCTCCTACAATTCTGAAAAGCCTCTTCCTTGAGCACTTTTCTTCGCACTCCCACTCTATTTCCATCTTCCCTGATGGGTCTAAGTCTGCGGATGGTGTGGGCTACTCTGTTGTTTTTCCTGACCGTACTTACATGTGTCGCCTCCCTTCGGAGGCTAGCGTCTTTACGGCAGAACTTTATGCTATTCTCTATGCTCTTCATCTCTTGCTTTCTCATTCTCATTCCTCCTTTGTGGTTGTAGTTGATTCTCGTAGTGCCCTCATGGCTCTAGGGTCCTTTAATCCTGTCCATCCGGTGGTCATTGAGATTCAACATTGGCTGTTTCTTATTTCTAGTAAATTTAAATCAGTAGAGTTTTGCTGGGTTCCCAGCCATATTGGTGTTTCAATGAGCGTGCGGATGCTGCCGCTAAGGAAGCTATCTGTTCTTGTCCCATCTCCCGTAAAGGTATTCCTTATTCCGACTTTTATCCTGTTATTCACTCTTCCCCGTTGGCCCTCTGTGGTTGGTAACAAGCTGCGTACTCTCAAACTTAGTGTGTCCCCATGGCCTTCCTCCTACCACCGTAACCGGCAGTGGGACACTGCTTTGGCACGGCTGTGGGTTGGTCATACCCGCTTAACCCACGGTCACTTAATGGAGCGCCGCCCTGCTCCTTATTGTCCGAATTGCGTTGTCCCTCTTACAGTTGTGCATATCCTTGTTGAATGTCCTGACTTCCAGGATGAGCGTGTGTCTTGCTTTCCGACCGTCCCTCGATAGAATTCTAGGTGAATCGGATACTTTTGATATCGTTCGCCTTATGCATTTTTGTTCTCGTATTGGCATTCTTGGTGATATTTAGCGCCCTCTGATTATTTCGCACTTTGATGGTGCTACATGGCCTTCCCGGTTTGGTGCCTTCTTTTGGTAATTACCTTACCTTCATTGTTGTTTCATTTTAATGTTGTGATATAGATTGTTCTGGCTCACGTGCAAGGTCTTGGATTTTTTTTTTGTTTTATATTAAGAAATTGCCAGTCTTGTTACTATTTGTAGAGTTAGAGATCTGCATTAAGGCCTCAATATTATATTCTTTTTTTTTATAACATGTTATCAGCAATTTTTTGTGGTTATTAATCTAAATATTAGTGATGTATATGACAAGGGTTAAGACCCCTTGTGGTACGACAGCATTTTTCCCAGTCATTTCTTTAACAAATGAAAGGGTCCTCGTAACCATTCTTTTGTCCTTTCTACCATGTACCCGTTTGTTGCTTCTTGGTCTTTCATTTGGTACTTTGGCTATTAAAACAATGGCCTTTGGTAATGTTGCAATTACCATTTATAAAAGAAATGAGCAGGTTCATTAGGCAGGGTTTGTTTTTAGCAGTTTTACAAAAAATTCCATTCCTTCAGGACCTTGCAGATGTTAGGTCAAACTAATTGACGGTAATCTGTTTTGCCCTTTCAAACAATGATGGTTTTAATCTAGGTAAAATATTTCAGAATATCTGAAGTTTGGCAGACAAATCATTTAAGAGCTTTGATTAAATTTAAGTTACCAAAGACTGTGAAAACCATGTTGTATAGATGCTTCAGTGTCACTTTTCTAATGTTTTGTAAATTTAACAATGATCTTTAGTTAATTTAATCATAATTTGTACAAAGGTTAGGTGTTGCATAGCTTTAAATTTACTTTCAAATATGAAAACTAAAATATTGACTAAAGTGTCTTCCACTTTAATATTTCAGACTAATTTGCAATATTTGTTAGTTTATGTAAATTGAATAGGTAGTCCACTTTTACATCTTTTCAGTGCATTTTGCATGCACCTATGTAACAAGTTACAAATAGATGTAAATTTTACCAAGTATTTATTTTCAAAGTAAAAAAATTTCAGATGTTTAAACATTGCATCAATAGTAGTAAATAATTTCCAGCATAATTTCAGGATAAGGTATATAAAGTAGTTTCATTAAAATTGTTTTATTTAATAAGTTTTACATATAGTATTTATAATACATCTAATATTTATTACAGTTTCAGGTTGTGGGACAGATGCTCCTAGATGAACAGAAGATCCAAAAGGCCAAGACAACTCCAGAGACAATCACCTGTAAAAGAAAAATAAACATTAAACAGGGACTACTTTTATTATTACCAATGCCTAATAATAAGCCCAAAAATCCTAACAGCCTATCTTTTAAGGTAGGCCTATACCTTCCTCTGGTTTTAGTGCAGAGCTTGTTCCCTGAATGGGTGCAGTACATCCACCACTTTAGTGCCATCAACACATTGTACATATGCTTTACTGAAAGCACTGTACAATGCATGCCAGGCACTAAAGTTTTAGATGCATCCACCCATTCAGCAAACAAGCCCTGTGAGAATTAACAATGTAACCATTGTTAAGGGTCCCTAAACCTATGCAAATCTAGTCCATCTATTAGATGGGTAGTAGAGCAAAGCTCTGAAAAAACCAAGCCAGGGAAATCTGCAGGACTGCCTGGTCCCCTTTTATGAAATGGGGTAGGATCAGTACAAACTGCATCAATCCCTGCAGGTTGTAACAGTAGGACATGGTTACACACCTATAAATGGACTAGATAAGAGAATTAAGATTAGGTCATTGATATAGCTAAAACATCAAATTCAAACTCACCCACTTTTGTAGATTTCCTTTTGCAGAGTAAAGAAGCCTCACTCCAAGCCAGTCCATGCATCATAATCACTTTCACCTGAAAAATATTTCAACAAATTAATTTTAGATTTAAAGCCAATCTTGCTTTAATTTACAAATTCAGATGGATAAAATTTCTTTAAGGAATTTACCTTTCCTACATATTCTAGTAGCAGTAGTAAAGATCTAATTTAGCAATATAAATATATATGGCAAATATTTGCCAAGTTTCAGTAAATGTCATTTGAGAAACTATCCACAACAGCACTTCAATGGCAATTTACATTTATCTTTAGCCAATGCTATAATATTTAAGTTATTACTATTTTTTTACTTTTATGCAAATCTATTCAGATTAACCTTTACTACAACTCACCTGATTCTGTTGAAGCCAATTAACTCTTCCAACTGACAGAGGGACTTCTGGACTTTCCAAACCACTCTGGAAAACTATATAAATTTAAAACCAAGCTAAAGTAAACATTGATTATTTTTTTACTTTCAAGGGAAAAATACCATCACTTAGAACAAAACTTTTCCTGCCATTAACTTTGACTCATGATTACCCTTAACAGTATTATACATTTATAGATTAAAGCTTATTTAACAAACATTTAATGTTAACTAAACAAGATTTATATTTCATTAAAATTATTAATAAAACACCCTCAACTATGCTGTTTAAGATCTAATGCCCCACATTACAATTTTCACAATTTCAATACATTCCTGAAAGGACTAAACTTGCAGATATGGTACCCACTAGCCTAAGCCTAGACTTCCATACCCTAATATTTAATAGGTTTTTAGCAATTAACTTCTACCCTCTAATTCCAATGTAAACAACACTACTTACTGTAGATCTGCAAGTATTTTCCTGCAGCTGTTGCCAGGACCTTCCACAACCTGTCATGTGAACAGTAAATATTACTAAAAAGTTAATTTGCATACCGATGTTATTTTGTTCATACCTGTACCACCAGTTTAACAGTTGCCGTTTTAAATGGCATACTAAGTATCTTGTTGTCCCATCTATTAATTACAAACAAGGCTATAGTCATTTCAAGTCAACATCCTATACAAATTTTATTTTCCAACAACTTTAGTCATGAACATTTTTCTGGAACATTGCAAACTAATTTAACAACCATGTATAACATTTTAATAAAAGCAATACAAAATTTATATATACAAATTATTATTCTTTTGCAACCACTGCTTACTACTAGGGGGACAAATTTATTCTGTTGAATTATGTACCAAGCTTTTTAGTCTGCTAGTTTTTGTTTTCTTTTCATATTCATAAGTTCCTACTAGAGTGTTACTGGCCACCATTCAATAATGACTAGGGGAAGTTAGCTCAGAGCATCTTTGATGTGCTTTGATGGCAACGAAAATGTTGCCCCCTTCAAAAGTTAAGCTTGTCTACAGCATTTAGTTTTTAATTAACTATGTAAGGGGGAGATTCTGAATAGCAAGTGCCAATAGGCACTGCCACTGGCTTATGGCAAAAGATTCTGTAGCAATAGAACTATAAGCCACACTTCCCCCCCCCCCCCTCCCTTCCTCCCAACTGTTCAGTGTCAAAAGGGAGGGGGGGGGGGGTGTCCATTTACTGTACCACTTACATTTTAGTGTGGGCTTCATCCACTATTCTGATGTCAGCTGGAACATTTGTGCCAGCTGCTGGTTTGAAAGGGAGGCATACCATGTGCCAATTCAGGAAGCTTTCCACGTTCCTCACTGCATGTCAGCTCAGGACCTCACTACCATGTTGGGAGGCAGTTGAAGACTAACCAATCAACATCCCAGGCTGGAGAGCAGTGCCAGCTCGGGGACAATTTACCACCTGCAAAAAATTTAATACTCTTAACAATCTACACCATCTATCTCGTCTTTACCTAGCCCCCAAACCTTACATTTGTCAGCATTAAACTGCATCTGGTAGTCTTAATCATTTCAAAACTATATAGGGCATCGGTATTTTTTATTTGCCAATTCTGCAACTATTGCAGTTTAAACCATAATCTTGCGAATAACCGAAGTCCAAGGAGAGCTTTTAGGCACCACTAACAACACTTCTCCCAACTTAACCCCATTTATACTAATTTCCTTTGGTATAGCCATGACCTAATCAACTTCAGTCAGCATTCCCAATGATCCGAGCCCCTATCAATTTTGCGCCACTATCAAAATCTCTGTTGAAGTCAAGGTACACAAAATCACAAACCTTATCACCATTTCCTCAACTATGCAACCTAATCCATGAACATTTAGTAATAAAACTATGCGATTCATGTATCTAGTCATGTTACAATACAATACAATACAATTTTATTTAGGTAAGGTACATACATACAATAAATATTTACAAGGATTGTTTGACTTATAGGTATAGCTAGTACATACAATGCCTAAAGCCACTATTACGCAAAGCGTTTCGGGCATGATAAACTTAAATGACAAGCTTAATACTAATTGAGCATAATGAGTAGAATGAAAACAAGAAATGAAAACAGATGAAAAAGCAGCACAAATACAATTATGTCGACAAACAGCGCTCTTTAAAGAAAAAAACAGACATTGGTTGACAATAGAAGGGTAAGGTAGGTTACAGGGAATTTATTAGGTATAGCTTCGCTTTTAACTTAAACTGGTTGAGAGAGGTACAGTCTTTAACATGGTTGGGAAGGTCATTCCACATTCTGGGCCCCTTGATTTGTAGAGCATTTCTAGTTTGATTAAGTCGTACTCTAGGCATATCAAAACTATTTATTTCTGGTGTGATGCTCATGGGTTCTGATACAACCTTCTATGAAGCTTTTGAGATCAGGATTGGCATTATAGTTTAGCGTTTTATATATGTATAATACACATGAGAGAATGTGCAGTGACTTAATGTCTAACATATTCAGAGATTTAAGTAGGGGTACCGAGTGATGTCTGGGGCCAGAATTGGATATTGTCCTAATAGCAGCTTTGTGTTGAGTAATTAGAGGACGTAAGTGATTTTGGGTAGTAGAGCCCCAAGCACAAATACCATAGTTGAGATATGGATAGATAAGGGAGTAATAGAGAGTCACCAGGGCAGGGCGTGGTACATCATATCTGATCTTAGAAAGAATGCCCACAGTTTTTGAAACTTTTTTTGATATGTTTAGAATGTGTCCCTGGAAATTAAGCTTGTGGTCAATGAGAATGCCAAGGAATTTGCCATCTAATTTGTTACAAATTTGGGTATTGTTTATTTTGAGATTTATTTGATTAGAGGATTTATTGCCAAACAGAATATAAAAGGTTTTGTCAACGTTAAGGGTGAGTTTGTTGGCAGTTAGCCACAGATGGACTTTATTTAGCTCAGTATTTACTGTGGCATTTAGAGCAAGGGGATCAGGACTGGAGTAAATGAAGGTTGTGTCGTCAGCAAATAGAATTGGTTTGAGGTGTTGGGAGGCATTTGGAAGGTCATTAATGTAGATGAGAAAGAGGAGAGGGCCAAGTATGCTGCCCTGGGGAACACCAATGTTGATGGGTAGGGTGGGAGAAATTGTATTATTCACAGAAACATATTGGAGCCTGTCAGTAAGGTAGGATTTGAGGTATTGTAGGGAGTCCTCTGACTCCATAATGATGTAATTTAAGAAGAAGGTTTTGGTGGTTGACAGTGTCAAAAGCTTTACGCAGGTCCACAAACAACCCAACAGAACTCATTTTTATCAAGAGCTGTATGAATCGAGTTAAGCATACTAATAAGTGCATCGTTAGTGCTTTTTTTGGGTCTGAAGCCATATTGGCAAGGGCTAAGTATATTGAGTTTGGCTAGATATGAGTAAAGCTGCTTATAGATTAGTTTTTCAAAAATTTTTGACAAGTTTGGCAGGATAGATATAGGTCTGTAGTTGTTAACATCTGTGAGATTACCACATTTGTGGACAGGCGTTACTCTCGCTTTTTTTTAGAATATCTGGGAAGGTTTGGAGTTCAAGTGACTTGTTGAAGAGCAAAGCAATAGCAGGGGCTAAAGATCTGGAGGCTTTTTTGTAAATTAAAGTAGGTATCTCCTCAAGGGCACCAGACTTGGTTTGAAGGGAAAGGATTATCTCATTGACGTCAGTGGAATTAATAGGCTTTAGGTACAGAGACTGTGGATAGTTACCTGAAAGATAGTCATTAATGTCTGTACTGGAAGATGGAATATCATTTGCAAGGGATGAACCAATGGAAGAGAAGAACCTATTGAACTCAGTAGCAGAGTCAGAGGCTGAAAGCTGACCATCGTTATTAGACAGGAGAGTCGGTTTGTTATTTAAAGACTTCTTTGATCCCAATATTTGAGAAATTGTTCTCCATGTTTGTTTAATGTTGCTCTTTATTTGGGTAAATTTATCTTCGTAGTATTTAGTTTTGGCTCGTCTAATTATCTTAGATAGCAATAATGAGTAATTCTTTGGAGACAATTCCTAACCTATACTTCTTCTCAAGGTCATGTTTTTTATTAATAGATTTAAGTATTCCCTTTGTAAGCCAGGGATTGTTAAGCCTTTTGGTCGAGACTTGTTTTGTAAGCATAGGACAGTGGGTATTATAAAGGCTAAGAGTTTTTTGGAGAAAAGATTGCACTGCTAGGTTGATGTCCACTATGTTACCTAACTCGGACTCCCAGTTGACATTATCAGCAGCAGTTATAAAATTGTCTATAACAGTTTCATTGTGTAGTCTAAAGCGTATCACTCTTGACTCAAGAGGTGGTTTGCTAATGTTAGTTAAGAGAAATGTGGGGTAATGATCTGTAGTGCTATCGGTGATTATACCTGAAGTAAGCGGAGAGGTTATGTTTGTCCAGATGTGATCGAGCGTCGTGGCAGTGCTATCAGTGATTCTAGTAGGTCTAGTGATTAAGGGTATGAGGAAGCAGGAATTCATACAGTTGAGGAAGCTAACAGCAGTGGGGCGTTCAGGCTCGCAGAGGTCAATATTAAAGTCCCCTGCGATAATTAGGTGGTTTTTGTTCAGTCTGTTATCAAGTATTAGATTTCTAAGGTTTGAGTTGAATTCGGACACATCAGTGTTAGGAATTCTATAAACTGCACCCACAGTCAGGACAGGACTGTTTCTCAAAAAGAGTAGAGAAATGGCACTTGCAATGTTAGATTCTAGTAACTTCCCTCACAATAGACTAAGCTAATGGGTCACTAACTTAAGCGTTAAAGTTAACTCAAACTTTTCTTTTAAAACTTGCTATATTAGGATCTTTCCACGACCGGCCTTTACCCGACAATTAAATAGGGTAAAAACGGTATATTAAATGCAGTAAAACTACGGTAAATTCAATATGATAAACTTGCATTCTTTAAGCATGGGCTGCATAGTAAGTGAACTAAACTAAATGTTAAGCACCCTGGCAAACCACCTTGTCCGGCTAGAATTTTTAGATTAGATTAAAGGAACACCCTCCCTGGTAACGGCTGAACTAGTTAACCAAATACAAATATTTAGGCAAAATACTTTCATAAAACCCGTCTACTTCCCCCACCAGTAGACTTGTTCAGCTAAAGGCATAATGTAATGTTCCACTTTAGTAAATAAAGACTTAAAAAAACACTACCCCATCTGTGTAGTTACCGGTTACCTGACATTCTACGCTTAAAATAACCCATCTATTCCCCATAATTGTTCGATATAACTTACCTCTCACCCGCTGGTCGAGTACACAGCAGTATATATCCTCCTCCATCACTCACCGCGTGGATACTATTTCACTCTGGCCGCAAATTGCCTCAAATCACCTACGTTGTCCATAAACATATATAGAAGAGCAACTGATCGTAACACCCGTATAGTGATCATCACATAACGTGGGAACATTAGTAGTACTGCTGTCAAAACATAGATGGCGCCAGGACAAACTGTAATTCCTATGGACTCGCCTAGTTATGCGTAGGGAATTGAGCTTCAGCTGTTTGGTCCCGCCCCTCAGCTGTATTCACCTAGTTGTACTCACCTAATTTGTGCTTGCAGGGGTTGAGCTTTGGTTCTTTGGTCCCGACTCTCAACCGTCAATCAACAGGTGTACAGGTTCCTGAGCCTATTGGGCTCTATTTATTTATTTATTTATTTATTTATTTATATATATACAAGAAGGTACATTGGGTTTGTGAGAATACATTGGATAGTACAGTATTTACATTCTTGCAAAGCCACTAGTACGCGCAGCGTTTCGGGCAAGTCCTTAATCTAGCAGATAATTGTAAGTAGGTAATTTCAATCAGAATTGATAAATGAAAGATACATTACATCTTTCATATATATATATACACACATACACATAGATATATACTACATACAGTCCATCTTTGGCTAACTGCCAACAAACTCACCCTTAACATTGACAAAACGTTTTATATTCTGTTTGGCAATAAATCCTCTAATCAGATAAATCTCAAAATAAACAATACCCAAATTTGTAACAAATTAGACGGCAAATTCCTTGGCGTTCTCATCGACCACAAGCTGAATTTCCAGGGTCACATTCTAAATATATCAAAAAAAGTTTCAAAAACTGTTGGCATTCTTTCTAAGATCAGATATTATGTACCCCGCCCTGCCCTGGTGACTCTCTATTACTCCCTCATCTATCCATACCTCAACTATGGTATTTGTGCTTGGGGTTCTACTACCCAAAATCATTTACGTCCTCTCATTACCCAACACAAAGCTGCTATTAGGACAATATCCAACTCTGGCCCCAGACAGTACTCGGTACCCTTACTCAAATCTCTGAATATGTTAGATATTAAGTCACTGCACATTCTCTCTTGTGTATTATACATATATAAAACGCTGAACTGTAATGCCAATCCTGACCTCAAAAGCTTCATTGAAGGTTGAAACAGAACCCATGAGCACCACACCAGGAATAAATACAGTTTTGATATTCCTAGAGTACGACTTAATCAAACTAGAAATGCTCTACAAATCAAGGGACCCAGAATGTGGAATGACCTTCCCAACCATGTTAAAGACTGTACCTCTCTCAACCAGTTTAAGATAAAAACTAAACACTACCTAATAAATTCCCTGTAACCCACCTCACTCCTTTATTGTCAACCCATGTCTGTTATTTTATTTTATTATTATTATTTTTTTAATCAACACTGTTTGTCAACCTATTGTATTTGTGCTGCTTTTTCAGTCATGTTCCCCCTTTTTTTTATCTTTATTTGTATTTGTTTTCAACACTTTTTATTCTTTATGCTCAATTAGTATTAAGTTCTAGATATTAATGTTTTTCTTGCCCGAAACGCATTGCGTAATAGTGGCTTTAGGCATTGTATGTACTAGCTCTATCTTTATATCAATCCATTAATGTAACATCACTTGTATGTATGTACCTTACCTGAATAAACATATTTATTTATTTATTTATTTACAAGAGAAAAATGAGATGAGAGAGATAAGTAAGTATATTAAAGCACATTGTTATATTAAAGCTCTGATTGATTACATTGACAGCTTGATTAGTAATTTAAACAAGATTAATAGACACCATACAGCAGATTGACAGCACATATAAGACAGCAATGATCACAATGGTAAAGATGTTCAGAATGGGTACATAAAGATTGAGAAACTGGGTAGCAAAAGATACAGATAAACAAGATTTATAAACACCATATAACAGATTGGCAGCACATATAAGAAGACAGCAATGATCACAATGGTAAAGATGTTCAAATTGGGAATATAAAGGTTGGGAGATTGGGTAGCAATAGATACAGTGCAATTTTAAGGCAAAAGGTGAAAAATTATGAAGATGAAATTAGGTACTTTTTAGTATTGATTTTGAATGATGTAAAAGTTGGACAGCTTTTCAATTCAGTAGGGAGTGAGTTCCATAAACTGGGTCCCTTTATTTGCATAGAGTGTTTACACAGATTAAGTTTAACACTGGGGATATCGAAGAGATATTTATTTCTGGTGTGGTGATAATGGGTCCTATTACATCTGTCCAGGAAGAGTTTCAGACAAGGATTTGCATTTAAGAACAGGGTTTTGTAAATGTAGTTGACACAAGAGAATTTGTGGAGAGAGATTATGTTTAGCATGTTTAGGGAGTTAAACAAGGGGGCTGTGTGTTGTCTGAAAGCAGAATTTGATATTATTCTGATAGCAGATTTTTGCTGGGTGATGATGGACTTGAGGTGGTTTGTAGTG
Source organism: Procambarus clarkii (assembly GCF_040958095.1). Classification (NCBI taxonomy): domain Eukaryota; kingdom Metazoa; phylum Arthropoda; class Malacostraca; order Decapoda; family Cambaridae; genus Procambarus; species Procambarus clarkii. The sequence continues at coordinate 4,169,778 of NC_091238.1, read as the reverse complement.
GTTGAACCCCATGCACAGATACCATAGTTGAGATAGGGATAGATTAGTGCATAATATAGAGAGATGAGAGCAGAGTTAGGAACATAATATCTGATTTTGGAGAGTATACCAACTGTTTTAGAGACTTTCTTAGTTATGTGTTGTATGTGGGTACTGAAGTTGAGTCTCTTGTCTAGGAATATGCCAAGAAACTTTCCATCATTTTTATTGCTAATGTTTACATTGTCAATCTGGAGCTGAATTGCATTTGTAGATTTGCTTCCAAATAGGATGTAGTAGGTCTTTTCTATGTTAAGTGTTAGTTTGTTGGTTGACATCCATAAGTGGACTTTTTTTAGTTCAATATTAACAACATCATTTAGTGTATGTGGGTTGGGGTTGGAGTAAATGAGGGTAGTATCATCAGCAAACAAAATAGGTTTCAGAATGTTAGAGACATTAGGCAGATCATTAATGTATATAAAGAGTACCAATGATGCAATCATTAGTCTCCTTGACATTATCTACTCAGCCCTTGACAAAAATGAGTTTCCGATTGGACTCTTCATTGACCTAAGAAAAGCCTTTGATACTGTTAATCACAACTACCTCTTATTTAAACTCCAGCATTATGGAATCCGAGGCCTTGCCCTTGACTACATCCGATCCTATCTTAGTGACAGACACCAATATGTAACCATCAATGATACAACTTCTTCCACTCTACCAATTACCGTTGGAGTGCCACAGGGCAGCATCTTAGGACCTCTTCTATTTCTTATATATATAAACGATCTGCCTAATGTCTCTAATATTCTCAAACCTATATTGTTTGCTGACGATACTACCCTTATCTACTCAAACCTCAACCCACATACACTAAATAATGTTGTGAATAATGAATTAAAAAAAGTACACTTATGGATGTCAACGAACAAACTAACATTAAACATCGAAAAGACTTACTACATCTTATTTGGAAACAAATCATCAAATGCAATTCAGCTACAGATAGACAACATTAACATCAGTAATAAAAATGATGGCAAGTTTCTTGGCCTATTCCTAGACAAGAGACTCAACTTCAGCACCCACATTCAACACATAACTAAGAAAGTCTCTAAAACAGTTGGTATACTCTCCAAAATCAGATATTATGTTCCTAACTCTGCTCTCCTCTCACTATATTATGCACTAATCTACCCCTATCTTAATTATGGTATCTGTGCATGGGGGTCTACCACTGCAAACCACCTTAAGCCCATCATCACACAGCAAAAATCTGCTATCAGAATAATAACTAACTCTGCTTTCAGACAACACTCAGCTCCCTTGTTTAAATCTCTAAACTTGCTAAATATTAACTCCCTCCACACATTCTCTTGTGTCAACTACATTTACAAAACCCTGTTCTTAAATGCAAACCATGCTCTGAAACTCTCCCTGGACAGATGTAATAGGACCCATTATCACCACACCAGAAATAAATATCTCTTTGATATCCCCAGGGTCAAACTTAATCTGTGTAAACACTCTATGCAAATTAAGGGACCTAGTCTATGGAACTCACTCCCTAGTGAATTGAAAAACTGTAAAACTTTTGCCTTATTTAAAAGCAAAACCAAAAAGTACCTAACTTCATCTATTTAGTTTCCTACACTGAGCTTTAATTTGCTCTGTACCTAGTGGTACCCAATCTCCTAATTTTTATGTAATATCAAACAACCTTATCATTGTGTTCATTGCTGTCTTCTTTTATGTGCTAGCCATATGCTGTATTGTGACTACCAATTTTTGTCAACTACCATTCAAGCTGTCATTGCAATCAATCTTATATTGTTTCTGCTGTATTGTGCCTACCAATTTGTTGTCAACTACCATTTTAAGCTGTCATTGCAATCAATCATAGCTACCTATGTGCTTTAATATACTGTACCTATAATTTTCTCTCATCTTTTTTTTTTTCTTTCCATGTAATCTGTTATCATTTTTTTGTCTATAAATTTTGCAAGTATTTACCTCCTTAAAATTTTCTTAGATTAAGGACCTGCCCGAAACGCTGCGCGTGCTAGTGGCTTTACAAGACTGTAATTACCATAATTGTATCCTCACATTCCTTATGTACATTCTTGTATATGCATAAATAAATAAATAAATAAATAAATATAAGAAATAGTAGGGGTCCCAAGATGCTGCCCTGTGGCACTCCAACAGTTATTGGTAGAATGGGAGAGATAATATTATTGATGGCTACACATTGGTGTCTATCACTAAGATAGGATTGGATATAGTCCAGTGCATGGCCTCGGATTCCATAATGATGGAGTTTACATAAGTAAGTAAGTAATTATCAAAAGAAGGCACCAAACCGGGAAGGCTATGTAGCACCATCAAATACGCAAAATAATCAGAGGGCGCTAAATATCACCAAGGATGCCAATACGAGAACAAAAACGCATAAGGCGAACGATATCAAAAGTATCCGAGTCACCAAGAATTCTATCGAGGGACAGGTGACCGCGAGGGGCGGTCGGAAAGCAAGACACACGCTCGTCCTGGAAGTCAGGACATTCAAGAAGGACATGCACGACCGTAAGAGGGACAATGCAACTAGGACAATAAGGAGCAGGGCGGCGCTCCATCAAGTGACCATGGGTTAAGCGAGTATGGCCAATACGCAACCTCGCCAGAGCTGTTTCCCACCGCCGGTTACGGTGGAAGGAGGACGGCCACGAGGAAACACAACATTTAAGAGTACGTAGCTTGTTACCAGTAACAGACAACCAAGAAGCCTGCCAACGGGTAAGAACTGAGGAATGGATAACTGGGTAAAAGTCGGAATACGGAATGCCTTTACGAGAGATGGGACAAGAGCGGACAGCTTCCTTAGCGGCAGCATCCGCACGCTCATTTAAAGACACACCAATATGGCTGGGAACCCAACAAAACTCAACCGACTTAAATTTACTGTGAACGAGAAACAGCCAATGCTGGATCTCGACAACCACTGGATGAACCGGATTAAAGGACCCGGGAGCCATGAGGGCACTACGAGAGTCAACAACAACCACAAAGGAAGACTGACAACGAGAAAGCAGGAGACGAAGAGCATAGAGAATAGCATAAAGTTCTGCTGTAAAGATGCTAGTCTCCGGAGGCAAGCGACACATATAAGTGCGATCAGGAAAAACAACAGAGTAGCCAACACCGTCCGCTGACTTAGACCCATCGGTGAAGACAGAAACGGAGCGGGAGTGAGAAGAAAAGTGCTCGAGGAAAAGGCGTTTTAGAACCGTAGGAGGGGTAAAAGCTTTAGTGATACGGGTCAAGGAAGTACAAAACCGCGGAAGAGGGACCCTCCACGGGGGCAAAGAAGGAACAACACGAGGAGAAACATCAGAAATACGAACGGAGAGAGAATCCTGTAGGCGAGATAACCGGACAGAAAGAGGGAGGTGGTGAAGAGGAACAGGAACCGCAGGAGGGGTAAAAGTTAAAGCACGACAGAGGCGAGAGGAAGGATGTTGCAAGGACCGCGCAAGATAGCGAAGACAGTAGCGATCACGGCGGTCCTGGGAGTTTACATAAGAGGTAATCGTGATTAACCGTATCAAAGGCCTTTCTCAGGTCAATGAAGAGTCCAATTGGAAACTCATTTTTGTCAAGGGCTGAGTAAATTATATCAAGGAGACTAATAATTGCATCGTAGGTACTCTTTTGAGAGCGGAAGCCAAACTGACAGGGGCTAAGAATGTCGTATTTTACGAGATAGGAGTAGAGCTGTTTGTGGATAATTTTTTCAAATATTTTTGATAGTATGGGTAGGTTCGATATTGGTCTGTAGTTGTTTATGTCTGACGGATTACCTCCTTTATGAACTGGCGTTACTCTTGCGTTTTTAAGGATATCTATTTATTTATTTATTTATTTATTTATGCATATACAAGAATGTACATAAGGAATGTGAGGATACAATTATGGTAATTACAGTCTTGTAAAGCCACTAGCACGCGCAGCGTTTCGGGCAGGTCCTTAATCTAAGAAAATTTTAAGGAGGTAAATACTTGCAAAATTTATAGACAAAAAAATGATAACAGATTACATGGAATGAAAAAAAAAAAAGATGAGAGAAAATTATAGGTACAGTATATTAAAGCACATAGGTAGCTATGATTGATTGCAATGACAGCTTAAAATGGTAGTTGACAACAAATTGGTAGGCACAATACAGCAGAAACAATATAAGATTGATTGCAATGACAGCTTGAATGGTAGTTGACAAAAATTGGTAGTCACAATACAGCATATGGCTAGCACATAAAAGAAGACAGCAATGAACACAATGATAAGGTTGTTTGATATTACATAAAAATTAGGAGATTGGGTACCACTAGGTACAGAGCAAATTAAAGCTCAGTGTAGGAAACTAAATAGATGAAGTTAGGTACTTTTTGGTTTTGCTTTTAAATAAGGCAAAAGTTTTACAGTTTTTCAATTCACTAGGGAGTGAGTTCCATAGACTAGGTCCCTTAATTTGCATAGAGTGTTTACACAGATTAAGTTTGACCCTGGGGATATCAAAGAGATATTTATTTCTGGTGTGGTGATAATGGGTCCTATTACATCTGTCCAGGGAGAGTTTCAGAGCATGGTTTGCATTTAAGAACAGGGTTTTGTAAATGTAGTTGACACAAGAGAATGTGTGGAGGGAGTTAATATTTAGCAAGTTTAGAGATTTAAACAAGGGAGCTGAGTGTTGTCTGAAAGCAGAGTTAGTTATTATTCTGATAGCAGATTTTTGCTGTGTGATGATGGGCTTAAGGTGGTTTGCAGTGGTAGACCCCCATGCACAGATACCATAATTAAGATAGGGGTAGATTAGTGCATAATATAGTGAGAGGAGAGCAGAGTTAGGAACATAATATCTGATTTTGGAGAGTATACCAACTGTCTTAGAGACTTTCTTAGTTATGTGTTGAATGTGGGTGCTGAAGTTGAGTCTCTTGTCTAGGAATAGGCCAAGAAACTTGCCATCATTTTTATTACTGATGTTAATGTTGTCTATCTGTAGCTGAATTGCATTTGATGATTTGTTTCCAAATAAGATGTAGTAAGTCTTTTCGATGTTTAATGTTAGTTTGTTCGTTGACATTCATAAGTGTACTTTTTTTAATTCATTATTCACAACATTATTTAGTGTATGTGGGTTGAGGTTTGAGTAGATAAGGGTAGTATCGTCAGCAAACAATATAGGTTTGAGAATATTAGAGACATTAGGCAGATCGTTTATATATATAAGAAATAGAAGAGGTCCTAAGATGCTGCCCTGTGGCACTCCAACGGTAATTGGTAGAGTGGAAGAAGTTGTATCATTGATGGTTACATATTGGTGTCTGTCACTAAGATAGGATCGGATGTAGTCAAGGGCAAGGCCTCGGATTCCATAATGCTGGAGTTTAAATAAGAGGTAGTTGTGATTAACAGTATCAAAGGCTTTTCTTAGGTCAATGAAGAGTCCAATCGGAAACTCATTTTTGTCAAGGGCTGAGTAGATAATGTCAAGGAGACTAATGATTGCATCATTGGTACTCTTTTGGGACCGGAAGCCAAACTGGCAGGGGCTGAGTATGTCGAATTTTACGAGGTAGGAATAGAGCTGTTTGTAAATAATTTTTTCAAATATTTTTGATAGAATGGGTAGATTTGATATTGGTCTATAATTGTTTATGTCCGCCGGATTGCCTCCTTTATGGACTGGCGTTACTCTTGCTTTTTTGAGGATATCAGGGAAGGTGTGACACTCTATAGATTTGTTGAACAGTAGTGCTATGGGTGGGGCAAGGGCATGGGAGGCTCTCTTGTACACAATGGACGGAATTTCACTGGTGTTCTCTGCCTTAGTTTTTAGAGAGTGTATGATGGACACAACATCTGCCGGGCTGATTGGTGAGAGGAGAAGAGAGTTTGGATAGCTGCCTGAGAGATATGTGTTGATATGTGTCTGAGTCTGTGGGATTTTACTTGCAAGGTTAGCACCAATCGATGAAAAGAAGCTATTAAATTCATTCGCCATTTCTAAGTCAGATGACAGTGTAAGGCCATCCTTAGAGAGTGTTATCTGGTTGTGGGAGTGTTGTTTAGTTCCCAGGATGTTAGAGATGGTATTCCATGTGCTTTTCATGTTGCCTTTTGCTTCTTTGAATCTAGTCTCATAATACGAAAGTTTTGCTTTTCTTATGATACTGGTAAGCACTGATTAATACCTTTTAACTACTTCCATTGAAACTAGGCTACCCCTAAATTTCTTTTCGTATTCATGTTTTTTGTTGATTGATTTAATTATGCCACTTGTGAGCCACGGGTTATTTTTTCTTTTATCAGTTACTTGTTTGGTAAGGAGGGGACAGTGAGTGTTGTTGAGGCTTAGAGTTTTGGAGAGAAAGAGTTTAGTTGATGAGTTTATATCCTGTGTATTATTAAATTCAAATTCCCAGTTAATATTGTGAAGTGCATTAGAGAGATTGCCTAAAGCTCTATCACATCTACATTTGAAATTGTGTATGGAATCAGCCTCCACCACATCACTGCTTACTACATTCCATTTGTTAACTACTCTGACACTGAAAAAATTCTTTCTAATATCTCTGTGGCTCATTTGGGTACTAAGTTCCCCTTGTTCGTGTTCCACCCGTGTTAAAGAGCTGTCTTTGTAACTATCAAAATGCATATATCTTTGCTTTCACTTCAGTTATATTTATGACAAGGGATTTAAAATTTGCCTATATTTCTGCTTCTCTGATGACATTAAAAACTTTCGTTTATTACAGTATCTACATAAAATTAACATTTTCTGAGGTTGGAAGAAAAGATCCGATTATACAGACTCAGTAAATACTGAGACGTGCACGGAGGGAGATGGCGAAGCTTCTCATAATGAATACCATCAGAGCCCGCCGCCGTAGAACCGCAGAGGGCCAGGGCAGAACGAAGTTCAGAGAGAGAGAAGGGATCATTATAGGGAAGGTGAAGACGAGTGCAGAAATCTAAAGGACGAGACTCAAGGACAGGTTTACGAAGAACGAAAGATTGGGGAAGATGAAGACCAGAGCTAACAGAAGAAAAGTGGGAACCCAGTTCGGAAGCGACCTGCAACGGGTCCGCCACAAGAGTACCATGGAGGTGAAGGACCGGTGAAACATCAGGAACGAACTTACCCGCTATCTTGCGGATACGCTTCCAGATCTGTGGCAGAGGGGTTTCGGACGTAATTGTGAAGACATAAGATGCGCAACATTCACACTTACCCGTACGGATGGCCCTACGGGCCACCGCACTCGCTTTCCGAAAGAAAAGAAAAGAATCGGCAGTCTGTCTGCCGACGGCGGTGCCTCTTCCAGGCTGCATGCTTACAGCGGACAGCCCGAGCACAGTCCGCATTCCACCAGGGAACGCACTTCCACGGACCCCGAGAGGAAGAGCGAGGAATAGAGCGGAGGGCAGCGTTGAAGACAGTGTCATGAAAAAGGAGGAGAGCACGAGGGAGAGGCAGAAGGGAGAGGTCAGAGAGAGCAGCACTGAGGGTAAATAGGTTCCAGTCCGCCTTAGCAAACTGCCACCTAGGGAAGAAGAGGGAAGGGCGAAAAGAGAAAGAGGAAACAAGAATGGGGAAATGGTCACTGCCATGGAGGTCATCAAGAACCTGCCACGTGAAATCTAAGTAAAGAGAAGAAGAGCAGAGAGAAATCAAGACAGGAAAGGGTGCGAGTCCAAGAGTCCAAATGAGTGGGCTCATCAGAATTCAGAAGAGATAGGGAAGAAGAGAGGATAAACGGCTCAAGAAGGCGACCTCGGGTATTCGTCAGAACATCACCCCAAAGAGAATGACGACAATTGAAATCACCCAGCAGGAGTACAGGCTCCGGCAAGGAGTCCAGGAGGTGTTTCAAATCAGGAAGAGAAAGCGGGACACTCGGGGGAGATAAATGGAACAAACTGTGTACCATTTCCCCACAAAGATACGAGCAGCAGAACAATGGAGAGGCGAAGGAAAAAGTAAGGGGACAAAGGGAACATCAGCACGAATGAAGAGAGCAGAAGAATTAGGAGCCCCAGCACCAGGTGGGGGGGGGGGAGAGAAAGGAATCGCCACGAAAACGACCAGGACGAGCACCAAGCATCGGCTCCTGGAGACAGACACAAAGGGGCGAAAACCGCGAAATTAGAAGTTGGAGTTCGAGGAAATTGGGGGGCGGGGTCCGGAGGAGGAGGAAGAGGAGGAGATAACGGAGAGGAGAAGTCAAGGACAGCAGCAGAAAGAGGGGAGCGCACCTCAGCAAGGGCAGCAACCGAGAGGGAAGCAGGAGGCCAAAGAAACCTCCATAGCAGGAACAGGGGGCGCAACCACTGAAATGGGAGGGGAAAGAGCAATAGAGCCAGTAGTAGGGGCCGAGGAAGAAAGCGAAGCCTTCTTACCCGCCGGGGAGGAGGAAGGAGAGGAGCCAGGCTTACACTTCTGACGCAAAGAGACCGGTGTCCCAGCAACTACGTACCGAGCAATGGATTCCAGTGTCTCAACAGGAGAAGCTGAACGAGAGCACACACGACGGCCGTTAGGAGAGCGATGGACATCCGCCTGCACCGACAGGCGGCGGGGAGAATCAATTGATGGAGGAGAAGGATGGGAAGGAGGATCGGAGAGAGACGAGGAAGAAGACACAGGAGACATGACAGACCGGGTAAAAAGAAGGGGAACCCCAGACAGAGGACCAGGAGGACAGAACTTCGGGACAGAACTCAAAGGAACAGAGGAGGGGGCAGTGGGCGTATCAGGGTCCAAGGCCCGGAAACGGTTGTGAGTCTGAGGAAGGCGGGAAGGACGAGGAGAGGAAGAGCGCAGCACGCGAGCTTAAGAACTGTGAATAATACAATTTCTCCCACCCTACCCATCAACATTGGTGTTCCCCAGGGCAGCATACTTGGCCCTCTCCTCTTTCTCATCTACATTAATGACCTTCCAAATGCCTCCCAACACCTCAAACCAATTCTATTTGCTGACGACACAACCTTCATTTACTCCAGTCCTGATCCCCTTGCTCTAAATGCCACAGTAAATACTGAGCTAAATAAAGTCCATCTGTGGCTAACTGCCAACAAACTCACCCTTAACATTGACAAAACTTGCTATATTCTGTTTGGCAATAAATCCTCTAATCAAATAAATCTCAAAATAAACAATACCCAAATTTGTAACAAATTAGTTGGCAAATTCCTTGGCATTCTCATTGACCACAAGCTGAATTTCCAGGGACACATTCTAAACATATCAAAAAAAGTTTAAAAAACTGTGGGCATTCTTTCTAAGATCAGATATTATGTACCACGCCCTGCCCTGGTGACTCTCTATTACTCCCTTATCTATCCATATCTCAACTATGGTATTTGTGCTTGGGGCTCTACTACCCAAAATCACTTACGTCCTCTAATTACTCAACACAAAGCTGCTATTAGGACAATATCCAATTCTGGCCCCAGACATCACTCGGTACCCCTACTCAAATCTCTGAATATGTTAGACATTAAGTCACTGCACATTCTCTCATGTGTATTATACATATATAAAACGCTAAACTATAATATTAATGCCAATCCTGATCTCAAAAGCTTCATAGAAGGTTGTAACTGAACCCATGAGCACCACACCAGAAATAAATACAGTTTTGATATTCCTAGAGTACGACTTAATCAAACCAGAAATGCTCTACAAATCAAGGGGCCCAGAATGTGGAATGACCTTCCCAACCATGTTAAAGACTGTACCTCTCTCAACCAGTTTAAGTTAAAAACGAAGCTATACCTAATAAATTCCCTGTAACCTACCTTACCCCTCTATTGTCAACCCATGTATGTTTTTTGTTTTTTTTTTGTTTTTCAAATCAACGCTGTTTGAATGTAATTTTCTGTATTAATTTGTAATTGTATTTGTGCTGCTTTTTCAACAATGTTCCCCCCTCTTTTACCTCTATTTTTATTTGTACTCAACGCATTTTTTTCTTTTTACCCATTAGTTTTAAGCTTTAGTCATTAGTGTTTTTTCCTGCCCGAAACGCTTTGCGTAATAGTGGCTTTAGGCATTGTATGTACTAGCTCTATCTATAAAGCCAACAAACTTTGTAAAATCTCTTTATGTATGTACCTTTACCTAAATAAAAATTATTATTATTATTATAGAGACGTTACCATAAGGCGGGAGCCGGCGAACCTGGCGCCTCGCCTCAGGAAAAGATAAACGCTCCCGGTGCTTCAAGTTGAGGACGGCTGCCTCAAGCTTGTAATGGATATAGCCACAGGAGAAGGTAGGATGGGCCTCACCGCAGTTGAGGCAGCGAGCTTGGGGAGAAGTGCACTCCGACTTAGAGTGACCTTCGCACCCACACAAAGGACAGAAAGAGAGAGTCCCAGAGCAGCAGAGGGCACCGTGCCCACACCTCCAACCCTTGTCACCGAGCCAAGGAGAGGGAATGTACTAGACAGAGCACCTGGCACTAGCAAGAATGACAGAGGGTGGAAGGGTCCTACCATCAAAGGCAACCCAAAGGGGCTGACGGCGACGACCACGAGGAGGACGAGTAAACGTGTCTACCTGGAGGACAGAATGGCCTTGGGCATCAAGGATATGCCGAATATCATCGTGGCAGTCCTGCAGATTCTGAACACTGGTTGCAACATGGGACGGGAGGAGAATAGTGCTAACACTGGCATTCAACTGAGCATTCTTTGAGACCCGAACAGGGGTCTCACCAAGGCAGGACAAGGCAGGACAAGGCAGCCAAGCAGGATGCTGCATCCTGAGGAGCAGCAGCAATGACACGTGTACCGAGACGAGTGGGGTTGAAAGTAACAGAGGCATCTACGGAATCAACAAGATGCCGATGGAGGGAGAAATCGTCAGGAGGCACAGAATCATGAGGGAGGAGATAAAAGTATTTGGCCCACGAAGCGGGACCAAACAAGGCCTGATACCCATCAGTACGGGAAGGAATCGAGTGATTGTGGCCGTGTCGAGGACGGCATTGAGAACCCCCAGAGAGAGAGGGGTTAAAAGGCGCAGTAGTCACAACTAGAGACTGAGCCGTGCCAGGGGATGAGGTGGTCACCACTGGGGGCTTGGAGCTCGACCCAACCACAAAGGAGGGAGGGGAGCCGAGCGGAGTAGTCAGAGAGGTCAAAGGAGGAGCAAGGTCGGGGCTCAACGCAGCGGGGGCTACAGAGCTCGGTCTTCCAACACGATCCGACTCGAGGGCTTGGTCTTCCACCCCATGAGCCTGAGAAGGTAAAAGAAGAACAGAATGCGACATAGGTACAAAAAGGAAAAACATTCATTCACGAATGTGCCCCCATAACCACCAAGGAGCCACAATTAGAGGCAGGACACCCAACAAGAAGCTATCGCTGATCATGCTGGGGCCCCCTAGGGGTGCGTCGTGAGTATACACCCTACAAACACCACCTTAAGAATCGTCAGTCCGTCGAGATCGGGTTCAGTGACGAAAGGAGGATTGGCGATAAAAGGTTCCCCTCTTCCCTTAAACCTGGTGTTCCTCTTCGTCCTATCATTTCTTCATGGGGCTCTGTCAGCTATCCTCTTGCCTCCTGGCTCGCTAAAACCCTGACGCCTTACCTTGGCACTTTTTCCCCTGCCCACCTTCGTCACTCTCTGGACTTCATAGAAAGACTGCGCCTGCAACCCTCTTGTAGATGCTTAGTCTTTATGTCGACTCTCTGTTTACTAATGTTCCGCTTGATGACGTTCTCTCTTTCCTTAGACAGAAGGCGTCTGAGGGCCTTCTTCCTCTCCCGCTTCCCACTGAGGTTTTCCTTGAACTCATTAGACTCTGTGTTGACTAACTCTCTCTCTTTCAACGGTAAATATTACACTCAAACTTTCAGTGTCGCCATGGGTTCCCCTCTCTCCCCTGTTCTTGTTAATTTCTACATGGAATACTTCGAAACTGTTCTTCTTCCTTCTATTGATACTCGTCCCTCTCTCTGGCTTCGCTATGTTGATGACATTTTTGCTTTATGGCCTCATGACCTTAGTCTTTTTCAGCCTTTCCTCTCCTGTCTTAACAATCTGGCTCCTTCTATCCATTTCAAAGTTGAGTGGGAATCTAATTCTCTTCTTCCTTTTCTTGACGTTCACGTTCACAGCTCTGTGTCCAGGTTCTCTTTCACTGTCTACTGCAAACCCATGCACAGTGGCATGTACATTCACTTTTTTTCCTACTATCCTCCTTCTGTTAAGAAAAGTGTCCTTGTCTCTCTTCCTCCGCGCTCTACGCATCAGCGACCCTCAGTTTCTTGATTCTGAAATTGCCTTTATCTACAATTCATTCTCTCGCCTTGGTTACCCTTTGCATTTCATCAACTGTGCCTACTCTCAACCTAAACGAAATTTCTTTCATCCTAAACCTGCTTCCAACACTAGTAACACTGTACTATGCCTTCCCTTCATATCTGAACTCAAAACTTTTACCAATACCTTTCGTCCTCTTGACATTCAGCTCGCCTTTCGAGAAACTAACACACTTCGTAGGAATCTAGTTCACACTGCTCCTCCTGCTTCTAATGCTGCTGGTGTCTACTCTATTTCCTGTTCGTCTTGTCCTCTCCAATACTTTGGCGAAACTGGCCGTACACTGAATGACAGACTTAAAGAGCACAAGAGAAGTGTTAAGTCTGCAGACACTAACAATGCTCTCTTCTGCCATGTGAGGGATTCTAATCATCCCATTGATTGGTCTTCCTCCAAAATAATCTTTCCTGCCTCTACTCTACACAGACGCCGTCTTGTTGAATCGGCTCTAATACACAATGTACCCAACATGAACTTGAGCCCTGGCTTTGTTGCTGTGGACTCTTCCCTTTCACAGTATATACTCAAATGCTCTACTCTTTCTAACAAACGTGACCTTACATAAGCTTGCCCTTTCCATTTACCTTTCTTTCTCTTTTCTCTCTTTTTTTATGTTCATTGTCTTCTACGTTCCTTCGCTTTCCTCTTCTCATTATTTTCTCCTTCTCTTTCGGTGGTTATAATAGGAACTGCCTCGTATGGGCCAATAGGCCCTCTGCAGTTCCTACTACTAGCCCCTCTACTACACCTTACTTTGATCCTCATCTCTTGTGCCTATTTATTGCCTGTCTGTACTTCCTCATCACAATCGACTTGAGAATGGTCCAGGACGGACCGAAACGTCGTCGTTCCTTCACATTCTAGTGTGTGGTTTCCTCCAAAGCCTCCAAAGGATACTTGATCAACCAGGCTGTGACTCATACGTCAGGCTGCGAGCAGCCACGTCCAACAGCCTGGTTGATCAGTCCGGCAATCAGGAGGCCTGGTTGACGACCGGGCCGCGGGGACGCTAAGCCCCGGAAGCACCTCAAGGTAACCTCAAGGTGGTCTGGTCATTATACTTTAGCCACGTTATTGTGACTCATCGTCTGCAAAGGTTCCCCTCGTGTGGGAACCGACCTGTGAGATTTATATTTATTTAATTTATATGAATTTATATTTACGTTAATTTATATACTTCGATAGCAATTTGTATAATGATAAGTGGACTGTATTTCTGCAATAATCTCATAATCTCACAAATCGATCCTCTACACATTAGGGGGGGTTTATTAAATTAATATATATGCAGCCAATCAAACTACAGTAATAGACTACATACATTGAAGAGGTTCCTTATCTTATAGTACAGCAGGTTAGTCCACCAGGTATAACTAGGGTGTAGACACCAAATTATCCTCTTTGAGGTAGCTTCCATCACCCAGTAACTGGTGCACAAAATCTTGCTTCCTCGTCTTGACCTGTCAATAGTGCCTAGCTGTAAAGCCAGAATCCTATATATGACAAGCTATATCAGAGAAAACACTATACAGTACATGGAACAATAAAGACCTGGCTTAATTACCTTTAGTTTGAGGCTATGTCGTGCTCTAACCGGGTCACCCTATATAATGACATTAATGGCCATAAATGAAGATACATGGGTTTCGGAAAGAACACTTAACTTGAATTTGTTGACCGTGTTGAAAATGGTACACCTTTGGGTTCCATAACACTACGTCCAAGTAAAATTAACAGGAGCCGAATTTGCTCCCGTGTGAGCCTCTGGTCTCGTATAAACAATGGCTGCCCTCCTTCCTCACTCTGACGCCTGGCTTACATTGTCCACATGTCAGAAAGTGATAGAAGGGTCACATTTACTCTACTTTAATATTGATAATTAAGTTAATTTATATGAGATGTTTTATGATGGTAAAGTCCAAAGACTAATGTATTTAAGAATAATTCCCAGCAGAATAGCTGGTGAATTATAATAGTATGTGGTGATGATATCCCGTTTTCTATAGATGGTAATTCCACTACAAGTTACGTTTTCTATGGGTAACTTGTTTATACAATACAGCTATTATCTGTATGATTATTAAATGGTGTCGGATTTTCCGACACCTCGCTCGAGACGTTGGGTACTACAGTTCTACGGGTGCAAGAGTATGCCTCCTCAAACACCCGGGCGTCAAAATAGTAGTAGTTCAAAAGAATAACCAAAACAAGCAAAAGGTCGGCAGGAAACGACAAGCAGATAGGAGAAGAGGGAGGAGAAAAACGAAACAGATGGAAAAGGAAAAGTCGTCCAGCACAATTAGAGAGGACAGCAGCAGGAGCACAAGGCTACAAAAGGACAGAGGACTGTCCCAAGGAGCATCACATTTCAGCAGCCGCCCACCAAGCCCCCTCACGGCAACAACGAACTGAACAGGGAGGGGGTTAGTCCAACAAGCTCTGGATACCCTAGAAACACAGATAACCAGGCATGGGGCAGGTTACGTACAACAGAATCCTCAGAGCTGAGCAACCCGAGACGTTACAAATCGGCACCCTCCCTCTCCTCATGGTACCTAACCCCTTCCCCCAACCTAGACCTGTTGCCCCTTTTCAACTTAACGGTTTAAGTGACCAGATGAACCTCTTGGCTTTCTCCCTATTAACACAGGTAACAGAACGCCGTAAGTACAATCTCCAGCCGGAGCTCAGACAGGCCCTACGTCAACTGGAAGCGAGACAAGACATCGTCATTAAACAAGCAGATAAGGGCGGGTCAGGTCGGTAGTGCTCTGGAAGAAGACGAACTACTGCCGAGAAATGAATTGACACCTGACAAACAAAACAACCTACAAACCGGTGGAAAATGGCCAAGTAGCCTTGAGGAACGCCCAAACAAGGAGTAAGTCCCTGGTACTAGATTTCTTCAGGAATGAGGGCAGAGGCATCCTGTGGCCATCAGCAAGGAATTTTTCATTGCTTTCAGGTCAGAACTCCCAAGCAAAAGAGTTATCCTGCCAAAGATCCACAAAGGCGTGGGAGTCGGCCGAGCGGACAGCATGCTGGACTTGTGATCCTGTGGTCCAGGGTTCGATTCCGGGGCGCCGGCGAGAAACAATGGGCAGAGTTTCTTTCACTCTATGCCCTTGTTACCTAGCAGTAAAATAGGTACCTGGGTGTTAGTCAGCTGTTACGAGCTGCTTCCTGGGGGTGGAGGCCTGGTCGAGGACTGGGCCGCGGGGACACTAAAAAGCCCCGAAATCATCTCAAGATAACCTCAAGATAACCCCATCACAGGTACCTGGCCGGGCCACCCAGTTTTGAGCGGATGCAGAGCCCCTACAAGGCCCATAGACAGGATTTGTACGGCTCTGCTGAATCCCATCCTCCGCCTCCTGGAAGAGAGGCTGGTAGATACGACAGACTTCCTAGTCAAACTGAGGGACGTGAATGAGAGGTGGGGACAGGTGCCCCCAGACGCAATATTGTTCTCTTCAGACATTGTGTCCCTACACCCAAGCATCCCCCAACGTGAAGCAGCAACTGTAGTGGCAAATTTCTTCTAAAACAATGTCCACAAGATACACAGAGTCCTCAAGGAAGTGGGAGTCCACGTCCCACCATCTAAGAACCTCCTGATAGAAGCAATCCGGCACATGATGCGGGACACAATCCTTGCATTCGATGGAAAGACCTACAGATAGACAAAGGGAACGGCCATAGGAGCATCCAGCAGCGTGGCCATCGCAGAAATCTTTGTCCACGAGGTCTTCGAATCCCGGAGGGCCGACTTTCCTGGGGGGTCCGAGAATATACTACAGATATATTGACGATATCTTCGGGATCATGACAGGTCCCCCAGGAAACCTGGACTCTTTCTACACCTGGGCAAATGGGGTACACCCGAACCTATGATTCACTATAGACTAGAATGACCGGGAACCGAGTTTCCTGGACACGACGGTCTCAATCAACCCTAGGAACAGGCGTCTAGAAACAAAGGCCTACTACAAGCCGACAAACTTACATACTTATCTACAGTATGAATCCAGCCACCCCAGGCCTCTCAAGAACTCACTCCCATACTCCTTGGGCCTCAGGTTAAAAAGAATTAACAGTGACGACCAGACCCTGATGTCCCAACTCGAGGACCTTTGGGACCGTTTCCGGACCTGGGGCTACCTGGAGGAAGTGCTCCAGAAAGTGGAACAGAAGTTACGACCCAAGACGAGAGACGAACTCCTGAAACCAGTACCCCGGGCCCCAAAGGATAGGGATATCTTGGTAGCCACTTTTTTTTGACGGCTTTGAAAGCCCCCTGAAGACAGCCATGGACAAACTGTGGTACTGGCTGGAACAAAGGTTTGGGGATCACCCATCCTGGCCACAGTTTGCCAAACGCCCTCCAATGCTGGCTTGGAAGCGTCATAAATCCCTCAGAGACAAACTAGTATCTGCAGTCTTGCGTTAAAGAGGCTACACGAACTAATGGATCCAGAGCAATCAAAAACAACTTAACCTCCGGTCAGTACCCAGAAATGAACGGGCGAGAATAGAAACACACGTCCAACAGTATCCGGGGCAGTTAAAAAAACAATTAACAGGAGCGGGTATTTCCCGAAACCCTGAGGATAGGAAGAAAGTAACCTTGTCCACCCCCAACAACCACAACAAAGCAGTATCCGTGGGTAGAGAAACGTCAGAGTAAAATAAAGTTAGATATACAATGAGGAAAAAGGATAGTTTTGAAACACCTTGGGGTAATAAAACCAAACATTTATAACAACTGATTTATTAACAAGCATCATTATAAAGACACTATGAAAAGCACAGCTGGCTTCAACTACCAGATACCATGCAGGACTTATTTTTGGAAGCACCATCACTACCACACACCAAGATCCACAACACCCGAGTGATATGAAGAGCTAAGTGAGCCATTGTCCAAATTATAATGTTTGACAATTTAGGAAGTTCATTTTGGCAAAAGTCTTGAGTCACTATGAAGAGATGTGGTGCATGAATATACATTATTACAAAAATAAAAAAATAAAATAATATTGAAGTTGGATATAATTGTCATGAAAATAAAACTTTTTACTGTTATTTTAGAAAGATTTATAGTAATATGCTTAATTCTGAAAACATCAGTGGAGAATTCCCTTCACCTGGGCTCTAGGAGACTCAAACCGTGGACGTGTTCAGCGTGAGAGGCCGAAGCATTTTGATCAGTGGAGAACTTTATTGTATGTAACTTGTGCAGCTGTAGTACTTCTTCCTAAACCCATATTATATTATCTTTGGAAATAATGATGTTCAAATCTTTCAGAAAAAAATTACTGGAAAGTGTAAAAAAAAAATTAACCAGCAATTGCAAGCGATGAGTCACAATAACGTGGCTGAAGTATGTTGACCAGACCACACACTAGAAGTTGAAGGGACGACGACGTTTCGGTCCGTCCTGGACCATTCTCAAGTCGATTGTGAAGTTCTGGACCATTCTCAAGTCGATTGTGAAGTTCACAATCGACTTGAGAATGGTCCAGGACGGACCGAAACGTCGTCGTCCCTTCAACTTCTAGTGTGTGGTCTGGTTAACCAGCAATTGCCTTCAAAGCAAAGCCATTATATCATTCAATTTGCCTTTAAATGTAAGCCACTAAATCTAAATAATATTTAAGGGAGAACAAAACAAACCAAACAAAAACTTGATTTCATGCAGCTGTGAACCATTATGTACTTCATACTTTTGACAATCTGTAAATGAACAATAGTGCTTAATTCTAAGTGAATATAATGGGATGATAATGACAATGAAAGTGAAATGTGTGCGAATATACAAGCTGTGACTCAAGAATCTGGTCTGGTTGATACCTGGTTCATACCTGGTTGATGGTGTTCTGGGAGTTCTTCTACTCCCCAAGCCCGGCCCGAGGCCAGGCTCGAAATTTAACATTTCCCAAATCTGTAAGTATTGTGCATTAACCATAATTTAAAATCTCATCTGGAGATTAGAACATTATTTCATAACGTTACATTTATGAAATCTTTAACAACAGATTTACACTGAATAGACATTAGACAAATTTAAAGATTTTTACATGCTTGAATTGTCCAAAAGGACAAAATAATATCCTCAATTTGGAATTTATTACATTTTTCCACTCAAGACAAATACACCTTCACTCAACTCTCAAAGTCACTGCCGTTTATCAGAATATGTGCTCATGGAAAGACTAATGGTATGGATTGTGAGTTAAAGTATATAGTTTACATATTCTGGTTTAGCTCATTGCTTTAATTACATATGTATTAAAAAAGTTTTAGCCAGCTTGAAAATATAATCTGCTCCATTTACAATGATAGAATGAAACTTTAAACATTGAAAAATAACTTAATACATTGTATAAAAGGAATATAAATCTTGTCAATTACTGTACAGTATACCATATTGATCACTCAAAAAATATCCAAACGTATGTATTATGCATGATTATTCTTCATAAACATTCATAAGTGCAATTTACAAAGTCATTTTGGTCCATTATTAATGTTTTCATACAAAACAAATAAATAAACTAACATCATAGTACTGTACAGTATACTCATATCCTTCATGATAAAAACAAGTATCACAACATCTATTTTAATCACAGTTTAATGACCACGAGTCTGATACCTGTCTTTATAGTCCATGAGGTCACGACTTGTGCACAAATGCTGTATCATTTGCTCGGAAGAATATTCTTCTTCTACCAATTACCAAAGTGATAAGATTTGCCATTTTGTCTTCAGTCCTCCAGTTTCTTTTTCAGCTTATCCTTCAGCTTGCTCTTCAGTCCTCCAGCTTCTTTGGTTTTCTTTGCAACATCCTTCTTCTCTTCTGTCATCTTCCGCACTTTCTCTTCTGCTTCTTTCATTCTGGAATAGAATATACATTCTTAACCCTCAAACCGCTCATATCATATATAAATGATATCAGTGACAAAACCGAAACCGCGCACATCATTTATGTATGATTTCGTGTCTAGCGCTATAATTTAAACTCCCCGCCTGGGATAGGGGCAGCTATAGTACAGCCACGACCGATAGTTGCCAGATGCCACCTAGTTATACATTCTTAAACTATGTACTGTTCAGCTATTCCTAATTTACAAAGTTTTATAAAACCAGTATAGAATGTAATGAAATGTGAGCCCCGTGTGTAATGAAATGTTCTGGGTGAGCCCCGAAGGCTCCCTGAAGCTAGCTTACTTATTAAGTGCCATACTATTTGATTGTCATAAGTCAGAGTTTTTGTTTGCCTACCGAGGACCATGAGCCAGAACCTGGCCCCCTCACAGAGGCACACAGAGCAATGGCACACGAACATTTTACATTAAAGTTTATCATTGTTAGGATTAAGTACTAAAGATATTAAGTGTAGCATGTTTTGAACAGATGCTCTTTTGTTAATAATCTTGTAAATAGTATGTTATGTACCGTATATTGGTTGTTATTGGTTGTTGACAATAAACCATGTGAACGAAGATTGTTTCTCTTCTGCCTTAAACTTAACAATCATCTTACCATCGACCAGGGAAGCACCCAGAAAATTATGCATCTCAAAACAAAACTGGACAGTTTAATACAAGACACAAAACTACAATTTCAAAAGAACTCCCCCCACCCCACAAAAAAAAAAACTAAAGTGGGGGGGGGGAAGACGCCAGCCCGGGTCATGGTTAAGCGGAGCCACCACTTGTCATTTCTGGAATAATGAAAATCCACCAACCGTAAGGAGGGGTGTCGGGGAGCTTTCATTGGTCACCCAAAAATTGGCATTTCATTACATTCAGTGCTGGTTTTCTGGGGGTGGGGGGGGGGGGAAGGGAGCTTTGATGGCTCCCTGAAGCTAACTATCCACAGAGAAAAGAAAAAGGGTACACACCAGGGAGGAGGCAGCACTGCAGGTATCAACCCAAAGAAAAAACTGATAGGTGTGAGACACACCCCAGGGTAACACAAGGCCACTGAGAAACCAGGGGCGGCAACAAGCCGCCAAAACCCTGAACCATCCTGGAAGAGGCCTGGTTAAAGACTTGCCATGGGAACATTCACCCCCAAAATCATCCCAAGATAAGATAACCACCCAACAAAAATTCTCACTCAAATATCTCCTCAAGACATGATTGAAAACAGCCGACATAGTGGCAAACACATGGACACATGAGCATGAGGTAAAAACTGCAGGTTGGCCAAACCGGACAAAACTGGGGACCAGACACACACAAGGCCTAGGGAACAGGGACCTAGGGAAACTGGAACAACCAGCACAGTGCCCACCGAAGCAGAACCGGCAGCACAAAGGCAGCGGAGGAAAACTTCCACTGGATAAAATACGCTAGGAACACAGGGCCAAACCAAGCCAGCATCCACAACCAAAGAACCCCTCAGGAAACGGCCTCGCCATATTCTTTGCCAGAAATGAAGGAGCCAGCCACCACCGAACAAATGCCCAGCCAGGGCCAAAATGCAAAACCACCAAATTAAACCCAGGCCGAAGGGGCCCCCTGAAAACAAGCAGAAGTGATAAAAAAATTAACCTAACCAGAGACCAGGGAAGCTCAGGTGGTGCATGAGCAGGCCAGAGGTGAAACAGTGTGAGTAGATTGCATAATGGGGCCAAGGAAATGGTAACCCTGAATGCAAGCCGGAGTAGATCCGCCAAAGCCGGACAAGAAGTGGCAACATCATTCGACAAAAGACATCAACCAAGAAACAGGAGACAAAAAACCCAGCGTTGAATGTAATGAAAGGCCATTTTCTGGGCGAGTCCCGGAAGCTCCACGGAGCTTACCAGGCTGATATGCTAATGTCAGACTTTGGCATCAGTCATGTGTACAGAGTTCTTGTGGGCCTACCAGGGACCACGAGCCAGAACCTGGCCCCCTCTAGAGAGGCAAGAGGAGCAATGGCCTATAGATACCCCCGTGTAGTTGGAAGCATTCTATGTTTGCCATCGACCGGGTTAGGCACCCAGAAAGGTAGGCGTCCCAAAACAAACCCCTTTTCTGGTGAAAATTGCAACCAAAAACCAAATGAGTGAATAGAATTCCCCAACCAAAAACGAGCAAACTAGTTACCTGGTTGATACCTGGTTGATGGGGTTCTGGGAGTTCTTCTACTCCCCAAGCCCGGCCTGAGGCCAGGCTTGACTTGTGAGAGTTTGGTTCACTAAGCTGTTGCTTGGAGCAGCCCGCAGGCCCACATACCCACCACAGCCCGATTGGTCCGGCACTCCTTGGAGGAATAAATCTAGTTTCCTCTTGAAGATGTCCACGGTTGTTCCGGCAATATTTCTTATGCTTGCTGGGAGGACGTTGAACAACCTCGGACCTCTGATGTTTATACAGTGTTCTCTGATTGTGCCTATGGCACCTCTGCTCTTCACTGGTTCTATTCTGCATTTTCTTCCATACCGTTCACTCCAGTATTTTCCAGGTGTATATTATTTGATATCTCTCTCGTCTTCTTTCTAGTGAGTACATTTGGAGGGCTTTGAGACGATCCCAATAATTTAGGTGCTTTGTTGCGTCTATGCATGCCGTATATGTTCTCTGTATTCCCTCTATTTCAGCAATCTCTCCTGCTCTGAAGGGGGAAGTGAGTACTGAGCAGTACTCAAGATAGGACAACACAAGTGACTTGAAGAGTACAACCATTGTGATGGGATCCCTGGATCTGAAAGTTCTCGTAATCCATCCTATCATTTTTCTGGCTGTCGCAATATTTGCTTGGTTATGCTCCCTAAACGTTAGGTCGTCAGACATCATTATTCCCAAATCCTTTACATGCTGTTTTCCTACAATGGGTACATTTGATTGTGTTTTGTACTCTGTATTATGTTTAAGGTCCTCATTTTTACCGTACCTGAGTACCTGGAATTTATCACTGTTAAACATCATGTTATTTTCTGATGCCCAGTCGAAAACTTTATTAATATCCGCTTGAAGTTTTTCAATGTCTTCAGCCGAGATAATTTTCATACTGATTTTTGTGTAATTACCTAAGTGTAGTTACAGGATGAGAGCTACGCTCGTGGTGTCCCGTCTTCCCAGCACTCTTTGTCATATAACGCTTTGAAACTACTGACGGTCTTGGCCTCCACCACCTTCTCCCCTAACTTGTTCCAACCGTCTACCACTCTGTTTGCGAAAGTGAATTTTCTTATATTTCTTCGGCATCTAGGTTTAGCTAGTTTATATCTATGACCTCTTGTTCTTAACGTTCCAGGTCTCAAGAAATCTTCCCTATCGATTTTATCAATTCCTGTTACTATTTTGTATGTAGTGATCATATCACCTCTTTTTCTTCTGTCTTCTAGTTTTGGCATATTTAATGCCTCTAACCTCTCCTCGTAGCTCTTGCCCTTCAGTTCTGGGAGCCACTTAGTAGCATGTCTTTGCACCTTTTCCAGTTTGTTGATGTGCTTCTTAAGATATGGGCACCACACAACTGCTGCATATTCTAGCTTTGGCCTAATAAAAGTCGTGAACAATTTCTTTAGTATATCGCCATCCATGTATTTAAAAGCAATTTTGAAGTTAGGAAGCGTGGCATAGGCTCCTCGCACAATATTCTTTATGTGGTCCTCAGGTGATAGTTTTCTATCTAGAACCACCCCTAGATCTCTTTCTTTATCAGAATTCTTTAAAGATTTCTCACATAATATATAGGTTTGTGTCATTTGCAAAGGATGATACGAAGCTGTGACTTGTATTTTTGTCTATATCTGATATGAGAATAAGGAAAAGCAGCAGTGCAAGGACTGTACCCTGAGGTACAGAGCTTTTAACTGCACTTGGACTAGATTTTATATGGTTGACCGTTACTCGCTGAGTCCTGTTTGACAGAAAACTGAGTATCCAGCGTCCTACTTTACCGGTTATTCCCATTGACTTCATTTTGTGTGCTATCACGCCATGGTCACATTTATCGAAAGCCTTTGCGAAGTCTGTGTATATCACATCAGCATTCTGTTTTTCTTCTAATGCCTCAGTGACTTTGTCGTTGTGCTCAAGTAGCTGTGAGAGGCACGATCTTCCTGCTCAAAATCCATGTTGGCCTGGGTTGTGAAGGTCATTGGTCTGTAGTATGACGTCTCCCGTCATCACACCGCTGTCTGCGCAGCTCCCCCCTCCCCGGGAGGGGGAAGGGGTAGCCCCAGACCTACCACGCCAGCGATCCACACCCCAGTTCTGAGGCTGGATGTCAAAACACGCGAAAAACCACTGACTGGAGGGAGGGAGGGAATCCGGGGAGCCTCCGGGACTCACCCAGAAAATGGCGTTTCATTACATTTAATGCTGGTTTTCTGGGGGGAGCCCCAACGGCTCCCCGCTGACTATCCACAGAGGAAAAGAATACGGATAGACCCGGGAGGCGGTCGCCGCACACTACTCAACCCGAAGTCGAGACAACAGGTCGCATCCGCCGACCCAAAGCAACACATTCCTGACTGGGCCCAGGAACGTGTACAAGGTAACGAGCAGCCAAGGACCCTACTCGACCGCCAAATTTCCCATGCTTGAGTGTCCTCCCAGGACACAATACCAAAGACAGCGGCAAGAGCCACGAACTTGCAGACGTCATGGGCATGGAGATAGACCGCAGGCTGGCAAGCCTTAAGAACTCCGCAGACGACCTGGGAGACCCACACCCTGGAACAGGGAAGAAGGGAACCAGAGCAACCCAAAGCGTGTCCACGGACCCAGAAGCCGTGGTGTACCAATAACGGCGGAGAGCCGCAACTGGACAAAAACAAAATGCACCCCCGGTCCAACCAACCAATCAACAACAACCCAGGGACCCCTCCGGAAAGCAGCAGTCTCATTCTTCGCCAGAAAAGGAGAAGGCAGCAGATGACCAAACCGATCACCCTGACCAAAGGAGCAGAAAACCCCTGCACAGGAGAGCATGAAGATCACCTACCCGACCCCCAGAGGCCAATGCCAACTAGAAAAGAGCCATCGAAAAACAAACCGGAACCGAAGGGGCCCCAAGAAAACGAGGAGAAGAAAGAAGAGAGAGCACTCTGTCTAATGACCAGGGCAGCTCAAGTGGTGCAAGAACAGGCTGGAGGTGAAACAAGCACGAGACAGCTTACAAACGGCGCAGATGAAAGTCCGAAAGCAAGCCGAAGTGGCTCAGCCAGGAAGGAGGAAGAGATATTTGACATTCAGTACCTTCCTCCCTTGGGTAAAAGTGACCATGTCTTTTTGGGAATAAAGTATGCAATGCGTTATAATCAGGAAGAAAATAAGGAGGTTGAAGCAGTTGAAAAACCTGACTTCATGAGAGGACATTATGGCAACCTTAGAAAATTTTTTATTGAGTATAATTGGACAGACTTGTTGCTAGGGAAGGAAGTGAATGAGATGTATGTCAGGTTTTGTGAAATACATGATAAAGGCACAAAAAATTTATACCAAAACAGAGATGCAGAACTAGGAAACATGATTGGTTCAACAGAAATTGCAAGAGGGCCAGAGACTAAAAGACACAAAAATGGAATCAATAAAGGAAGAGGTCAAACCCCCAAACATACCAGCGATACAAAGATGCGAGAAACAACTACACGACAGTGAGGAGAGAGGCAGAAAGAAATTTTGAAAAAGGGATTGCAGACAAATGACTGGTTTTTTTTTTAAACACTGCTGTTTGTCGACCTAATTATATTTGTGCTGCTATTTCAGCCATGTTCCCCCCTTTTCTTATTATTTTTATTTGTTCTCAACACATATTATACTTTAACCCTTCAATTGCGCATCGCATCATATGATGCTTTGACCGACTTGCAGTAAATTGCGCATCGCATCATATGATGCTTTGGAGTACTACGCATGATTTAAACGGCCCGCGGATACACGGGGTTCACCACACCTTCATCAGGGCTCTTGTAAACAGACGCCATTTAAAAAAAAAAATTGTGGGCCAAATTCCCGGGTGTTACGGGCCTCAGTATTGAGTGAGCAACCAAGCCTGGCGCACACAGTATGAGCTAACAGCACTGCTGTTCAGCTTGTGACCACAGCATCGCCTAAAAATGCCATAATATACTTGTTCATGCTATTATGTAGCGATGATATTATTACAGAAGACCCCTGACTGATAAAACTGACCAGGGTTCTGATAATAGCAGGATTGTGGTGATATTTGGCGCTGTGCACCATGGAGGGAGGAGTAATGCTGTGGGAGGGAGGATGGTGGCGTTGCCTTTTGAGTGTGTGTGGCCACCTTTTATTGACTGCACTCACCATACCAGCTTAGTGGTTCGCTATGGTGAACACAAATGTAGATACTTATATATAACGTGTGTATAGTGTGAGATAGCAGCGAGAGTAGGAGGTTGGGAGCCGCCATTTTGGTGAGGGAGGAGCGTCGTCTGCAGGACTTATCATGTTGTTTACTGATGACCACGATGGTCTTTGGGCACCATACCAGTTTACTTGTACAAGTATGGTGAATAAAACGGGTAGATATTTATATATAATGTGTGTATATAGCGTAATAACACCACAAACAGTATTGTTGGAGGAGAAATATTAGTGCGTCTGGCCTTGAGGGCGGCCGCCACCAGCTGACTGTGTGAGTAGCTACGTCTTATGGCCTTTACTCACCATACAAGCTTAGATGTACAGTTATGGTGAACAAAACATGTAAATACTTATATATAACGTCTGTATATAAAAGCAAAAACAGTATGGTGGGTGGAGAATGGTGGCAAGGCAGGTGAGGTGAGGGAGGGAGTGGCAGCCAGTGGCAGCCAGTCACTGCCTGCCACTGCCACTCAGCATACCAACTTAGTGGTTTGTCATGGTTAACAAAACATGCAGATACTTATATATAACCTGTGTATATAGTGTAATAACCGACAAAGTATTTGTTCACTGTTTGATGAACATAATTGAATCAACAATACGCACACCATATTTTTGAGTACAGCGATGATTCACTCATTTTATTATATAAATATATCACACTACACACTATTGAATAATATTACAGCAAAAAAACTACGAAAAATCAACCAGAAACATTGAAATAATTAGGTAATTATCTCTTTGTGGAAACTCTGGCCTGACAGCTGGCGATCAACAGACCGCCTGGGACGCACGCTCAGTCAGCGCCTGAATTTTGTCACACTTCCCCGCCCTATAGTGGGCAATATATGCCACTTACGATTTTTTTATTATTTTTCCCGTGATCAGTGAACACAAATTAACAGGTTAGGAAGAAAAAATATATTTTTTTTTTTTTTTGGTATGCGCCTGTGGGTATCAAATGGTATATAGCTATGCGCCATTTAAGGGTTAAACTCAATTAGTATTAAGTTTTAGTCTTTAATGTTTTTCCTGCCCGAAACGCTTTGCGTAATAGTGGCTTTAGGCATTGTATGTACCAGCTCTATCTATAAACCTAGCAATTTTTGTAAAAAATCTCTTGTATGTATGTACCTTACCTGAATAAATATTTTTAAATGTAAAACAGAACCAGGTCTATTCTATAAATTCATAAACAACAAATTGCAAGTAAAGGATAATATTCAGAGGTTGAAAACGGGAAATATATTCACAGAAAATGAAAAGGAAATGTGTGAAACATTAAACAAAAAGTTCCAAAGCGTGTTTGTACAAAATGAATCTTCAGGGAACCAGACGCAAAAAAGAATTCCAGAGAACAACATAGAGCACATAGAGGTGTCTAGAGATGAAGTGGAAAAAATGTTCAAGGAGCTAAGTAAGAACAAAGCAGTTGGTCCAGATGGAGTTTCACCATTGGTTCTGAGAGAATGTGCACCTGAGCTCAGCATTCCACTTCAACTGATTTTTCAGGCATCCATGCTTACAGGAGCTGTAGCCGATGTGTGGAAAAAGGCTAACATAGTTCCAATTTACAAAAGTGGAAGCAGGGAAGACCCCCTTAATTATAGACCTGTATCATTGACAAGTGTAATAGTCAAAATATTGGAAAAAAATAATTAAAACTAAATGTGTAGAACACCTGGAGAAAAACGATATAATATTAGAGAGACAGTATGATTTTTGATCTGGAAGATCCTGTGTAACGAACTTACTCAGTTTTATGATCGAGCCAGAGATTTTACAGAAAAGAGATGGTTAGGTTTACTGCATCTATCTGGACCTAAAAAAGGCTTTCGACAGAGTTCCACATAAGAGGTTGTTCTGGAAACTGGAACATATTGGAGGGGTGACAGGTAAGCTTCTAACATGGATGAAAAATTTCATGACAGAAAAATGACGGCCGTAATCAGAGGCAAGGTATCGGATTGGAGGAATGTCACGAGTGGAGTACCACAGGGTTCAGTTCTTGCACCGGTTATCTTCATTGTCTACATAAACGATCTACCAGTGGGAATACAAAATTATATGAACATGTTTGCTGATGATGCTAAGATAATAGGGAAGATAAGAAACCTAGATGATTGTCATGCCCTTCAAGAAGACCTGGACAAAATAAGTATATGGATCAACACTTGGTAAATGGAATTTAATGTGAATACATGACATGTTATGGAATGTGGAATTGGAGAACATAGACCCCACAGAACCTATAAATTATGTGAGAAATCTTTAAAGAATTCTGACAAAGAATGGGATCTAGGGGTGGTTCTAGATAGAAAACTGTCACCTGAGGACCACATTAAGAATATTGTGCGAGGAGCCTATGCTACAGTTTCTAACTTCAGAATTGCTTTTAAATACATGGATGGAGAAATACTAAAGAAATTGTTTACGACTTTTGTTAGACCAAAGCTGGAATATGCAGCAGTTGTATGGTGCCCATTTCTTAAGAAGCACAAACTGGAAAAGGTGCAACGACATGCCACGAAGTGGCTCTCAGAACTGAAGGACAAGAGCTACAAGGAGAGGTTAGAGGCATTAAATATGCAAAAACTAGAAGATAGAAGAAAAAGAGGCGATATGATCACTACATTCAAAATAGTAACAGGAATCGATAAAATTGATAGGGAAGAATCCCTGAGACCCGGAACTTCAAGAACAAGAGGTCATAGATTTAAACTAACGAAACAAAGCTGCCGGAGAAATAAGAAAATTCACTTTTGTAAACAGAGTCGTAGACGGTTGGAACAAGTTAGGTAAGCAGGTGGTGGAGGTCAAAACCGTCAGTAATTTCAAAGCGTTATATGACAGAGTGCTGGGGAGATGGGACACCACAAGGGTAGCTCTCATCCTGTAACTACACTTAGGTAATGACATTTAGGTAATTACACAGGAAAATGTACCACCGAACAGGCACCTCCACTGTTGCACAGTGGAACAAGTAGGAGGCGGGGCCCCGAACTCGAGCATGGTTGGACACGCATAGGAGAGGGGCAAGATAAGTACAGTCAGGAGCTGCCTCGTATGGGCTAAGAGGCCTCCTGCAGTCACCTGTGAACCGAGGAAAGAATCGGGTGGCGAGAACAAGAGCTGCCATATATGGGCCAATAGCCCCCACAGCAGGCACCTTGGTTTGAATGTTCTACGTTCTCAAATAGGTATGTACACCCATTCCTACTCCCAAAAAGCAAAACAGGCCGAAGGAGACGCCAGACCGCACCAACTCGCCTGCAGAACATAGGCGCGGAAGAGCCATGATGCAAGCCTATGAGAATGGAGCCGCCAGAGGCGGCCAGGGTATCGTGCACCCGTAGCCAAGAAAAACTGGGAGCACCGCCCGCAGAAGGCAGGCCAGAGCCGCTCATGCCGGAGAAGAGGAGGGGAGCGGCAAAGGAGGCGCCCCTCACCCAAAAACGCAGGGATAAACCCAGTGACCTCCCCATAGCGGCACTCCAGAACACCCAAGAGCAACAGGGCATGGACTGGAGAATGATAACAGCGAGAGGCAAAGCCTCCGAAAGAAAATGGACGCAGAACACCAGCACATGTGCACACCGCCCTGAACCAAAACAAACTCCCACGGCGCATGCGCAGAACACGAAAGAAAAGTAGCCCAACAGGTTGGGCTACCCAGGTCCATCCTACTCAATCCAACATCAGAGCAGAAAAGTAGCTCAACGGGTCACATCCTGAGCGACCCGTTCAAGAAACAGGCCAACTCATGGAAACAAAAGCCAAAAAGATGGAAGCAACAACCAACCTAGCCAGCTCATGTAACAATGAACCAAATCAGAACCCAAGCGGGCTACCAGTAGCCCATCATGGCGACAAAGAGCCCAACCGGCTACAAGTAGCCCAACCCGGCATTCCGGACCAGAACGGAAAGAAAACGAGCAGTGCCGAGACACAGCATGGAGAGAAGAGATAAGAACAAAAGAACGATAAGGCCAAAAACCCAGAAGCTGCACGGAATAGGACCCACAAGCCCTAGAAAGGACTGGAAGGAAGCCCCACCGAACGACGACAGACGTACCAGTAAAACGGGAAGGAGCAAAATCGTTCTGAACCTTCGAGAACCCATAGAAGCAAACACAAAGGACAAAGGCACAGAAAATCCCAGTCGCACTCGAGACCAAAAGTCATGCAGGACCCCAAGAAGAGAGGGACATGACGGAGAAGTCCCGTCCCGGGAAAAAGGGGAGAAGAACGGAGAAAAGCACCGACCGACAGGATGGAAGCAACGGGCATAATGGACAAGGAACTGAGCCCAGGGAAGGGCCGACGCCCAAATACTCGTGCGGAGAGGGGGGGGAAGGAAAAACCCCATTCCACAAAACCGCAAGCCCCGCCCAGAGGGGTAGAAAAACCTCGGCGGGGTCCAAAGGGGCCTGAGGCCCCCCCCACGTCAGCCCCACCCCAGCCCTGGGAACCCACCCGGCAGACCCCGCGGCCGAGCCGTCCCCCCAAAGCCCCAGCCTCAAGAAAAACCGGACACTCCCTGAGCATGGAACGTGCAAAGCCAATCCCCGAAAATTTGGCAGAACAGCTACCCAAAGCAACCAGCTCCAAAGAGACATGGACCGAAAGCCTCCCCAGTAGGAACAAGGAACTACTGGGGAGCAGTCCGAATGGAGCCGGATCCAAAAGGATCCCAGAGGAATCCAAACTCTCAGCAGCGTCTGCAATACAGCAATAATCCAATACAGCAATACAGCTGCAATACAGCAGCCCAACCCAGTGCGGGTTGGGCTTGCAACCCGCACTGGGTTGCGAGCCCAATGAAATGCAACAACAAACAAGGGAGGAAGAAGGCGCCATGGCAACAATCCCTCTAAGTCCAAAGAGAAGCCAATGTGTAGCCACCAGCAAAGGGACACTGGGGAACAGATCCAGCCATCGCGAGAGCGCTGACATGGGCGCCTCTAACAATACTAGAATAGCTACCTGAGCCTAACAAATAAACCAGAGAAGCAAATGTGAAACCCATGAAGCAAAGTGACTGCTGCTTGTTACCTCTGAACTTCCACATAGGAATGGGAGAGTTGGAGCACATGGGGGTTAACAAGTCCCACATGATTCAGGGTTGTAGGTGTTACTGACCCAACAAGCAAAGTCGCTGAGTTCTTTGTAAGCCTCCTGGGGACCATGAACCACAACCTGGCCTCCTCAGAGAGGCAAAGGGAGCAATGGCACATGAACTCTCTACATTTAAAGTATGTCATTATGCCATCGACTAGGAAAGGCACCCAGAAAGGTAGGCTATCTTGAGGTTATCTTGAGATGATTTCGGGGCTTTTTTTTTTAGTGTCCCCGTGGCCCGGTCCTCGACCAGGCCTCCACCCCCAGGAAGCAGCCCGTGACAGCTGACTAACACCCAGGTACCTATTTTACAGCTAGGTAACAGGGGCATAGGGTGAAAGAAACTCTGCCCATTGTTTCTCGCCGGCACCTGGGATCGACCCCAGGACCACAGGATCACAAGTCCCGCGTGCTGTCCGCTCGGCCGACCGGCTGACCATATGAAGGCACAGTGGACACTACCGACTAAAACTTGTACCACAGGCCTACCCCAACCCCACGAAGCCCGAGCCCTGGCCCGACCCCTTCGAGGGGGCCGAGAGCGACCTGCCGGAAGGAACCCCCCGATTTCCCTGGAGAACCAACAATTCAGATATAGGGCGGCAAATGGAAGAAGCCACCTGAAGATAATGCTCAACAGCAGAGGCCGCAAAAAGCAAAGGACAAAAAGGAGAAGACAACCAAAGAACCAGGGCCCAAGCGGATTCCAAGGAGGAAGCGAGAACCGCCTGTCGACACGCGAACACGCAGTGAAAAACCACAGTAGCACCTTGCGCAGGATTGGCGCAAACAGCTTCAAAAGAGAAGTGACGCACGAGCAGCCGAGACCAAGGCACCAGACCCAGTAACGGCCCTCAGCGCCTCTACATCCTCCACAAGCCAATCCGAAGACAACTCCAGGAGGGAAAAGAAACACAGGACCGAAGCCAAGAAGCCACGTGCGCGCAAGTCCTCAGCCACAAGTGCAACTGACAGGGAAGGAACCTACACATGAAGCTGAACCGCACCAACATCCCGCAAAAGGGCAGGAACGAAAAGGCACTCATTAAGATGCTCAAAGTCGCCCCCCAGGTAAACCTGGACCACCGTCAACGCCTCGCACCACTCGAACGGGTGGGTCCGACAGAGTATGTCCCAAGCATCCAACGAAAACAAGGGGCAATCTGCAAGCCAGGACGACCCCGATACCTTATAACGTCCCCAGTAAGGATACGAAGATCCAAACCTGAACAAAGAAGGATCCATTATGGATGCATACTCCAAGTCGTGCAGGATGTAAGCCGCAAAGGCCGACCGCACCTCAGGCGGCGAGACGTGGGAAGCCGAAAATCTCCGTAAAGACGGAACCGATGGATCCGCAGGAACATGGAACCGAACCTGAGGAGAAACCGAACCCAAATCTAAATAGTACGCAGAGGGGGGAAAAGAAAACCCCCACTCCTTGCAACAGTAAGCCTCGCTCAGAAGGCCGGAAAATCCAGGCGAGGTCCAACAGAGCCCAATGCCGCAAGTCAGCTCCTCCCCAACCCCGGGAACTTCCACGTCAGGGCCCGGGACCAAGTCATCCTCCAAAGCCCCGGCTTCACAAAAAAAAGCCGGGGCAGCCAATAGAGCCGGAAGAGAAAGGGCCCACTGGTATGGTGGGCCCTGCCCCAGAGCAACGGCAGGAGGAACCGACTCTAATGCCTCTGTAGCCACCCCAGACGGGGCAACCCCCAAAACTTCATGAGTCTCAAGCCTCTGAACCCTGCCTCGATCCCAAAGCCCTCAGATGCTTAGGGGCAGGAAGCAAGGGGGGTTATCTTGAGGTTATCTTGAGATGATTTCGGGGCTTTAGTGTCCCCGCGGCCCGGTCCTCGACCAGGCCTCCACCCCCAGGAAGCAGCCCGTGACAGCTGACTAACACCCAGGTACCTATTTACTGCTAGGTAACAGGGGCATTCAGGGTGAAAGAAACTTTGCCCATTTGCTTCTGCCTCGTGCGGGAATCGAACCCGCGCCACAGAATCACGAGTCCTGCGCGCTATCCACCAGGCTACGAGGCCCCCTACGGGGGGGGGGGGGAGGACAGAATGAACCACCGAAGGAGAAGAACGTGGGGGCGCGGACGGAACCAAGGGCGAAGCAGCCAACACCCCTAAGTTTGAATCCCTATAGGCAAAGTGAGGCTGCCTCAGGCCGTCCGAGGAAGCGACAACCCGAGTGTGTTGCAATAACCTAAACCTATCCTGCAACGCGCGTGCTGCCTGCACCCGAAGAAAAGTATCATCAGATTGAGTGAATTGAGTAACAAACAAGCAGCAAAGTTCGCAGGACTCTGGGTCGAATGTGTCACCAACTCAACAGGTAGCATAACGGAGGCAAAAACAACGAGTGTCGCCCTGAGACAAGGGAACAGAGCAACCCTCAAACTTGCACAAAGTGAGAGGGGACTCAGGGGTCTCCTCCATATGACCCGAGTGCCCCTGCGAGGGTTTTCCAGGGCCTAGACTGGGTCTGCTAAGGGTTATCCCAGGCAGGGTACTGCTAACTGGCATCCCAAACTACCAAGCAAACTGCTATAAGCTGAACTCATGGAACGAGTCCACTCACGAGGGGGAAGCAGGGGGTACCACCACACAAACGACCCTAATATAAGGGGGAGGGAGAACACAAGGCAGACCCCCCTCCCCCCACCAGGCAAAAAGAAAAAGAAAAGAAAAACCTCGCAAGAGGACAACGTACCCGAAGAGAGCAGAGCAGGCCGCTGTTAAAGGTGAAAACTAACTATGCAGTACCCCGCACTCCACCAGTGCAATAACTACCACTTACCCTAAGGCTAACAAAGGGCACTCAGGGAAGGTAACTAAGCACATGCAGCCCAAGTACCTGAGAATTACTCCCAGCTCACACGCCACCGTAAGAGCAGCACTGAAACCAAGAACAGCACTGAGAGAAGACTGGAGCTGGAGCCATAACAACTCCACCCACATCGACTGATGCAAAATAGTCAGGGTATCCATATCAGCCTGGATAGCTCCAAGGAGCCGTAGGGGCTCCCCCCAAAGAGAGAAAAATAATAAGAAAAAAATTGTTTTATAAGTGTTCATTTGTTTTTCCTGACCACGGAGAAAAAAATCAAATCGTAGGCGACATATTTCGGCAGCAATAGGGTGTGGAGGTCTGGCAAAATTGAGGCGTTGACAGAATAATCGTCTGAGGCGGTCAGCTCCGGCCAAGCTATCAAACGAGAGTTGCTACAAAGATGATATTACCTAATTATTTCAATGTCTCTGATTTTTCATGTTCAACATAGCAAACCACTAAGCTGATATGGTGAGTGTAGAATATAACAGGTTGCCACACAGTCGGCAGATGACGCTACCTCCCTCCCTCCCTCAGCATTACAACTCCCACCATACTACATACAGCACTAATTATCACAACAATCCTGCTATTATCAGAATCCTGCTCATTTTTATCACAGACAGGGTCTCCTGTAATACTATCATCACTAAATAATAACAGTTATATATATTTTTTAAATACAGGTTGGTCTACACACAACACACCGGTGTACATATGAACATCAAGAAGCACAAACAGTAAATTAGCACACACTCCAGGGACCTGGAGAATTCAAAAGGGAATCTAGCACTGAACCAGATGGCAAGAACACAGCACAAAGCACTAAGAAAATGAATGACATTGATGCAAAAATGAGGGAATACACACATGAAGATAACGTATCCAAAAGAAGAAATGAATACGAGAGAAATAACATGAATTAGGATGGAGAGAGTGTGAAACAAGGTGAGGGAGAGAGAGAGGTAATGAGAATGATTTAACCTTTGTTTGACAATCTTCAGCTGTTCCTTTTGCCATATGTTAAGGAAGTCGTTACAGAATGGTGACCAGGCACTGAAGAAATCGTATGGCGTAACATCTTTTCCTTTACCACTAAACTGGAAGTACTTCATGACAGCATCAAATCTGTAATATAAGAATAGGAAATTAATACTTTTCCTGCAGATATTCACATTCACGCATTATAAGTACACACTGCACTCACACATTGTGTGGACATACGGCACCAGGGGTGTGGTGCCAATTTTATAGGTGCCAGAGATCTGGTGGGCCTGACAAAAGCCTGTCATTTCATATCCTGTTTCTATATATGTCACACGATTATGCATTGTGTGTTTGTGCTCACTAATTATCATAAAATATAAATAGCAAACAAATAAGGAAAAAACATCAATCGTGTATTTATCAATTTAAGAAGTTAACACACTTAGTGCTCACAAAATACAACCAGTTAGAAGTTTCACAATAGTTTCCACAAAGGGTCAGGTTGGAGATGTTTTCAGAGGTTTGAAGCAACTCTTGTCCTGGTGTCATCTGCCGGTTGCTCACAAAATACAACCAGTAAGAAGTTTCACAATAGTTTCCACAAAGGGTCAGGTTGGAGATGTTTTCAGAGGTTTGAAGCAACTCTTGTCCTGGTGTCATCTGCCGATCTGTGGTACCGCAGCCATGATATGGCATAGTAGGCATCCTTCAGTCTTGGGAGACTATGGAGTTGCGCCCTAGTTGTCGATCCTGGTGCAGCATCAATCCGATGAGGCCAATCCGAGAGTGGCAGTCCATCCCACACTGAGCACAATCGGAGCACGTCCGATTCTAGTCCGTCTTCCTGGCTACCGGCTTTCCTTCTCTGTCTCTTTGCCTCCAATTCCTTGTCAAGTGACTCCTCGAACTTGGAGAGACCTCTTTGAACAGACTGCCTCCAGGCTGAACGGTCCAGCTTTCCATCCGACCTGGTCCGGAGGTAAATACCTTCCGTGACAGATCCGAAGGCGTGCCGCAGCATAACTGCGAAGAAAATCCCGAATAGGGTTGGAGCCAGTATGCAGCCCTGCTTTACTCCACTTTGGGTGTCAAAGGCGTCTGATGTTAGGCTATCAAAGACCACGGTGCCCCTCATGTTCTCATGGAAAGATCTGATGATGCTGAGGAGCCTGGGTGGGCATCCGATCTTGGGGAGGATCTTGAACAGGCCATCCCTGCTGACGAGGTCGAAGGCCTTCGTCTTCGTTGATATGGCATATGGCTCAGGATTCCACTGAACTAGGAGGAGGTCTGTGTAGTTTAACCCTTTAACTGTGCCGCCTCCAAATATGACACGCCCCCAGTGTGCAGGAAATAAATTACCTTGAAAAAATTCTTTTGTTTTTAAAGTGTCAAAACGCTTCCCTCAGAATGGGTATGTAAAAAAAAAAAAACAGCGTTGAATGTAATGAAACGCCATTTTCTGGGTGAGTCCCGGAGGCTTCCCGGAGCTTACCAGGCTGATATGCTAATGTCAGACTTTGGCATCAGTCATGTGTACGGAGTTCTTATGGGCCTACCGGGGACCACGAGCCAGAACCTGGCCCCCTCTAGAGAGGCAAGGGGAGCAATGGCCTATAGAAACCCCCCGTGTGATTGGAAGCATTCTATGTTTGCCATCGACTGGGTTAGGCACCCAGAAAGGTAGGCGTCCCAAAACAAACCCCTATTCTGGTGAAAATTGCAACCAAAAACCGAACGAGTGGATAGAACTCCCAAACAAAAACGAGCAAACTAGTATGACGTCACCCATCATCGAGCCGCTGTCTGCGCAGCTCCCTACTCCCCGGGAGGGGGAAGGGGTAGCCACAGACCTACCATGCCAGCGATCCACAAACCAGTTCTGAGGCTGGATGTCAAAACACGCGAAAAACCGCCGATCGGAGGGAGGGAGGGAATCCGGGGAGCCTCCGGGACTCGCCCAGAAAATGGCATTTCATTACATTGAACGCTGGTTTTCTGGGGGGGAGGCCCTAT
Source organism: Procambarus clarkii (assembly GCF_040958095.1). Lineage (NCBI taxonomy): Eukaryota > Metazoa > Arthropoda > Malacostraca > Decapoda > Cambaridae > Procambarus > Procambarus clarkii. The sequence continues at coordinate 4,133,076 of NC_091238.1, read as the reverse complement.
CGCTCCCCGGAGCCAACTACCCACAGAGTACCTTAAGACTCTTAAAAGCACTTTAATCACCTTCAGTGATTAAGTGCTTAATTGCACACTAGTTTCTCTAACAGATATCTCACCCTGTCAGAGTAAAAGAGACAAATGTACATGAATGCATGTAATTACCCAAGTGTAATTACCTAAGTGTAGTTACAGGATGAGAGCTACGCTCGTGGTGTCCCGTCTTCCCAGCACTCTTTGTCATATAACGCTTTGAAACTACTGACGGTCTTGGCCTCCACCACCTTCTCACTTAACTTGTTCCAACCGCCTACCACTCTATTTGCGAAGGTGAATTTTCTTATATTTCTTCGGCATCTGTGTTTAGCTAGTTTAAATCTATGACCTCTTTTTCTTGAAATTCCAGGTCTCAGGAAGTCTTCCCTGTCGATTTTATCAATTCCTGTAACTATTTTGTATGTAGTGATCATATCACCTCTTTTTCTTCTGTCTTCTAGTTTTGGCATATTTAATGCTTCTAGCCTCTCCTCGTAGCTCTTGCCCTTCAGTTCTGGGAGCCACTTAGTAGCATGTCTTTGCACCTTTTCCAGTTTGTTGATGTGCTTCTTAAGATATGGGCACCACACAACAGCTGCATATTCTAGCTTTGGCCTAACAAAAGTCATGAACAATTTCTTTAGTATATCGCCATCCATGTATTTAAATGCAATTCTGAAGTTAGAAAGCATAGCATAGGCTCCTTGCACAATATTCTTTATGTGGTCCTCAGGTGATAGTTTTCTATCTAGAACCACTCCTAGATCTCTTTCTTTATCAGAATTCTTTAAAGATTTCTCACATAATATATAGGTTGTGTGGGGTCTATGTTCTCCTATTCCACATTCCATAACATGACATTTATTAACATTAAATTCCATTTGCCAAGTGGTGCTCCATATACTTATTTTGTCCAGGTCTTGTTGAAGGGCATGACAGTCATCTAAATTTCTTATCCTTCCTATTATCTTAGCATCATCAGCAAACATGTTCATATAATTCTGTATACCAACTGGTAGATCATTTATGTACACAATAAACATCACTGGTGTGTGTATATATGTATGAATATTTGTACATGTATATAAATAAATAAATAAATAAATAAATGTTTATTCAGGTAAGGTACATACATACAAGAGATTTTTACAAAAATTGCTAGGTTTATAGATAGAGCTGGTACATACAATGCCTAAAGCCACTATTACGCAAAGTGTTTCGGGCAGGAAAAACATTAAAGACTAAAACTTAATACTAATTGAGTTTAAAGTATAAAATGTATTTAGAACAAATATAAATAAAAATAGGAAAGGGGGGAACATGGCTGAAAAAGCAGCACAAATATAATTAGGTCGACAAACAGTGGTGTTTAAAAAAAAAAAAAAAAAGACATGGGTTGACAATACAGGGGTAAGGTAGGTTACAGGGAATTTATTAGGTAGTGCTTCGTTTTTATCTTAAATTAGTTGAGAGAGGTATAGTCTTTAACATGATTGGGAAGGTCATTCCACATTCTGGGTCCCTTGATTTGTAGAGCATTTCTTGTTTGATTAAGTCATACTCCTGGAATATCAAAACTGTATTTGTTTCTGGTGTGGAGCTCATGGGTTCTGTTACAACCTTCAATGAAGCTTTTGAGGTCAGGATTGGCATTACAGGTCAGCATTTTATATATGTATAATACACATGAGAGAATGTGCAGTGACTTAATGTCTAACATATTCAGAGATTTGAGTAGGGGTACCAAGTGATGTCTGGGGCCAGAGTTGGATATTGTCCTAATTGCAGCTTTGTGTTGAGTAATTAGAGGACGTAAATGATTTTGGGTAGTAGAACCCCAAGCACAAATACCATAGTTGAGATATGGAAAGATGAGAGAGTAATAGAGCGTCACCAGGGCAGGGCGGCGTACATAATATCTGATCTTAGAAAGAATGCCAACAGTTTTTGAAACTTTTTGATATATTTAGAATGTGTCCCTGGAAATTCGGTTTGTGGTCAATGAGAACGCCAAGGAATTTGCCATAAATTTTGTTACAAATTTGGGTATTATTTATCCTGAGACTTATTTGATTTGAGGATTTATTGCCAAACAAGATATAGAAAGTTTTGTCAATGTTGAGGGTGAGTTTGTTGGCAGTTAGCCAAAGATGGACTTTATTTAGCTCAGTATTTACTGTGCCATTAAGAGCAAGGGGATCAGGACTGGAATAAATGAAGGTTGTGTCGTCAGCAAATAGAATTAGTTTGAGATGTTGGGAGGCATTTGGAAGGTCATTAATGTAGATGAGAAAAAGGAGAGGGCCAAGTATGCTGCCCTGAGGAACACCAATGTTGATGGGTAGGGTGGGAGAAATAGAATTATTCACAGAATACTGGAGCCTCTCAGTAAGGTAAGATTTGAGGTTTTGCAGGGAGTGACCTCTGACCCCACAATGATGTAATTTAAGAAGAAGGGTTTGGTGGTTGACAGTGTCAAAAGCCTTATGCAGGTCCACAAATAACCCAACAGGGAACTCATTTTTATCAAGAGCTGCATGTATCAAGTTAATCATACTAATAAGTGCATCGTTAGTGCTTTTTTTCGGTCTGAAGCCATATTGACAAGAGCTAAGTATATTGTGTTTGGCTAGATAAGAGTAAAGCTGCTTGTAGATAAGTTTTTCAAACATTTTTGACAAGTTTGGCAGGATTGATATAGGTCTGTAGTTGTTACCATCAGTGAGATCACCACATTTGTGGACAGGGGTTACTCTCGCTTTTTTTTAGATTATCTGGAAAGGTTTGGAGTTCAAGTGACTTGTTGAAGAGCAATGCAATAGCAGGGGCTAAAGATCTGGAGGCTTTTCTGGGGTGAGCCCCTTCGGCTCCCCGGAGCCATCCAGGCTGAATGGATATGTATAACTTTCTGGCATCGGTCAATGCATGGAGTTCCTGCCTACCGGGGACCACGAGCCAGAACCTGGCCCCCTCTAGAGAGGCACGAGGGGCAATGGCCTATAGAGACCCCTCTTATGGTTGGGGGCATTCTATGTCTGCCATCGACCGGGACAGGCACCCAGAAAGGTAGGCGCCCCAAAACAAACCCCTATTCTGGTAAACTATTGCGACCGAAGACCGAACAGGTGGACAGAACTCCCCAAACAAAAATTAGCCCTCATGACGTCGTCATGTCGCCGCGCCACCGTCTGCGCAACCCCTCCCCCTTCCCAGTAGGAGGAAGGGGGGAGCCCCAGACTCCACCGTCAGCGACCCAACCATTAGTTCTCACGCTGATGGGATCTGGTGCGGTCGTGCCTCTGGCTCCTGTTTGCAGTTGCAGTTCTGTGCCTGGTGGTGTGAGCTGTCCCTTCCGGTGGTGTGTGGGCCAGGAGTATTATTTTACGGTGCTCGGGCTGCATGCGCTTAGGGTTATCTTCCCTAGGTGCCCTGTAAGTACTGCCCTTGGGGCTTAGGGCTACCTTCCCTGGGTCGCCTTGGGGTCTACCTCCGCTGTGCCGTGTGCTGCTTGGTACTTGGCTGCCCTTGGGGTCAACTGGGATTTTTTCATGCCCTTGTTTGTAGGAGGTAGTTTTCGTCACTGGTAGGGGCACGGGGTACTGCACAGCTAGTTTTCACCATTAACAGCGGCCGGCTCTGTTCTGCCCGGGTACGTTGTCCTCTTGCAGGGTTTTTCTTTTGTTTTTGTATTTTGCCTGGTGGGGGGTCTGCCTGTTTGGTCCCCCATCACTGTTCTTGGGGTTTGTCTCAATTTTGTTTGATTTGGTGGTACTCCCCGCTTGGCCCTCGTGAGTGTACACGTCCCGGGGGTTCAGCTATAGCAGTTTGTTGGTAGTTTTGGGTGCCGGTACGCAGTACCCTGCCTGGGCTTCCCTTAGCGTGTTACCAAGGCTAAGGGCCCTGGAAAACCCCACGGGGGCTACGTGGTCCAATGGATGTGACCCCTGAGTCCACCCTCGCGTCCTGCGAGTTTGAAGGTTATCTGTCCCCTTGTCTCAGGGGGACACTCACCGGTTTTGCCTCCGCCATGCTGCCTGTTGGGTCGGTGATTGTTTTGACCCAGAGTCGTGCGACGTGTGTTGTCTGTACATTCTCCATTTCACCCAGGCTACTGCGCCTGATATGCGGGTGAGGGCAGCTGAGGTGATGCATGTTCGCTTTAGGTTGCTGCAACGCGCTAGGTTAGTCACTGCCCTGGATGCCCTCAGACTGCCCCATTTTGGTTATAGGGACCCGGACTTGGGGGTGGGAGTCATCTCGGCTTCTGTTGCTCATTTAGCCCCCCCCCCCCTTACTGCCGGCTCCTAAACGTCTGAAGGTTTCGGAGCCGGGGCTGGGCTTCTGGGTCTGGCCAGTGGGCCCCCTTTGTTCCTGCTTTTTCGGCTGCTCTCGCCTTTTCTTTGGGGGTGGGGGCTCAGGAGAACTGCTCGGCCCCGGGCCCTCTAACTGAGGTTCCTGGGGTTGGGGAGGGGTTGGCTTGGGGGCCTTGGGCCCCGTTGGAGCCCGCCTGGTTTTTTTTGCCCCCTGAGTGGGGCTTGGTGTTACTAGGAGAGGGGTTCTCATTCACTCCCTCCGCGTATGAATTGGATTTGGTGTCCACCCCTTCCCGGGTTTGGTTCCGTGATCCCAAGGGTTCTTTGGTTCCGTCTTTCCAGAGGTTTCCAGCTTCCCGTGTTTCGTCTTCGGAGGTGCGGGGCTGGAATATTAATTGGAGCGGAATGCTCAGCTAATAATGTTTGCACATGTTGGTTGCAACCTTTAACAAGCTGTCAGATTCCTGTCCCCATTGAAGCTATCAGAGATGGTGGCCCTCAGGTAAATTTATGATAATTATACTATGAACATACTGCAGAGATATAATTTACTTAGTATTTCAAAAGTACAGCAAGTACAGACTGAAGGATAAGCTGTCAGTCCACATAAAACTGTAATAAAACTATGTAAAGCAAATAGCCATACTCACTGTAACTTGCATTCATTAAGATTTATATTTTCCATCTCCAGCTCTGTCTTGGCTGAAAAAAAATAAAACAGGTGAATTAGTATACTGTACTGTTCAATATTATCAAGTCAATCAATTTCCTTTTTCGAATCTTAACTTTTGTAGATTTATTTTAACCACTGCACCTTAAGGTGCTCATTCTGAGTTGTGGAAAGTGCCATGTGGTGCTTTTAGGTGCTGTATAGGTAAGAGTTGTTACATTCTTGTACAGCCACTAGTACGCGTAGCGTTTCGGGCAGGTCCCTGGAATACGATCCCCGCCGCGAAGAATCGTTTTTTCATCCAAGTACACATTTTACTGTTGCGTTAAACAGAGGCTATAGTTAAGGAATTGCGCCCAGTAAATCCTCCCCGGCCAGGATACGAACCCATGACATAGCGCTCGCGGAATGCCAGGCGAGTGTCTTACCACTACACCACGGAGACTGTTATCTGTACTGTATCTGTACGGAGACGGAGACTGAATCTGTAATGATTCAAAACTCCCACGGGTACACAGGGCTCAAATCCTGTGCCTCAGGACTCCAGTAAACAGACACCCACTTGAAAAATATTCATCAGGATCCGTACTGGCTGTGCGAGCTTCAGTACTGAGTGAGTGACCAAGGCTGGCACATGCAGAAAAGTTTACAGCATCGCTGTGAAACTAGGGGCAACACCACCACTTAGTAATGATGAATAAAATAGGTAACTAATTATTTTGCATTGATAGTGTCATAGATGATCCTGACTGTGATAATGATTATGTACAACGTTCAGATATCAATGAACACAATGTTAGTTATGATATTCACAGCATGAGGTACGGTAGAGACAGACAGCAGATGTCTGTCTCTTCCTTCATGGTCCTCATGTTCCTTCACAATATAACATTGTGGAAATAGATTCATATTGGGCATTTTGTGATTGGAATGGGGTAATAACAGCAGTTCTGTTACTAGTCATAGCGAGATGTGTAGAATATTGGAGGCACTGTCTTGCAGCAAGTTACTGCTGGCAGTGTCTGCTCGTATGTATGTGGCTCTATGTTGTATTTTAATTTCATCATATCCACTAAAACTGTTTATTAGTTTCTTATGAACTTTCAAAATCATTTTACACACATTGAAATAATTATGTAAAAATGTATATGGGTGAGCCCCTGCCCCACACACACACCCGTTGGCCTATAGGCTGACATTCGATTCTTGTTCTGTGTATAAATTCTCAGCACATGATCCTTGTGGTTCCTTTTCATATATGAAAATGCAGATACTGTAGTTAAAAATAATGTGTATATAGTGTAATAACAAAAACCCAGCATTGAATGTAATGAAACGCCATTTTCTGGGTGAGCCAAGGAGGCTCCCTGGAGCTATCGGGCTAATATGCAATTCATTAGACCAGGGCATTAGTCAAATGAGTTCAGCCTACCGGGTATCACGAGCCAGGAACTGGCCCCCTCAAAGAGGCACAGGAAGTAATGGCCATGGAAAAACCCCTGTGGTTGGGTTTTTTTCTCATCTCCCATCGACCAGAGTTAGGCCTGGTCAGCCTAGTTGACCAGTCGAGCAATGAAGAGACCTGGTCGAGGACTGTGCAGCGGGAATGGTAAGCCCCAAAACCATCTCAAGGTAACCTCAAGGTAGGCACCCAGAAAGGTAGGCATAACAAAACAGACCCCCACATGGTAAGAGAATTGCAACCGAAAACCAAACAGAGGCAGAACACCCTTCAATCCCAAGGAAACCAAAAAAACAAACGAATCAAAACAACGTGAAACCCGCTGATCGTAGGGAGGCAAGGTGCCAGGGAGCCACTGGGGCTTACCCAGAAAATGGCATTTCATGACATTCAATGCTGGTTTTCTGTGGAGAACCCCTTCGGCTCTCTAGAGCTACATAACCAACGATAAGGAAAAGAAGGACTTTCCCAGGAGGAGGACGCCACACGCTCCTCGACTCGAAGGCAAGATAACTAGCTGCAACCTGCAACCCAAAGCCACACACGAACGCCTAGGACCAGGAATGTTGACCAAAATAATGGGCAGCCATGACCCTGTTCGACCTTCAAAATCCCTGCGCCGAAATATCAGCCCAAGACATGCTGCCAAAGACGGAAGCTAGTGCAGCAAACTTCCAAACGTCATAGGAACGAGGATAGGCCGCAGACTGGCTAAAACTTAATAACCCTGCAGACGACCAAGGAGACCCAAGCCCTGGAACAGGGAATGAGGGAAGCCGGATCAACCCTAAGTGCATCCCCTGACACAGAAGCCGAGGCGCGCAGGTAACAGAGAAGAGCCACAATGTGACAACACATGATGCACCCCCGGCCTGACAAACCAAGCATCAATGACCCCTCTAGAAAGCAGATGTCTCGTTCTTTGCCTGCTCGGAGGAGAAGGAGAAGGCTGCAACCGAACAAATCGACTACCAGGACCAAAGGAGCAGAAACCCCTGCGCCAGAGAGCATGAAGCTCACCAACCCGATTCCCAAAGGCCAATTCCAACAGAAAGAGCCTTGGAAAAACAATCTTGAACTGAAGGGGCCACCACGAACCAAGGAGGAGAGAGCTAGGAGAGCACCCTGTTCATGGACCAGGACAGCTTAGGCGGCACATGAGCAGGCCTGAGGTGAAACAAAGCACGAGACAGCTTACAGAATGGGGCAGAAGTGACATCCACCCTGAACACAAGCTGCAGCAGCTTCCCCAGCACCGCATGATACGAGGCAACAGCATTAGGCATTAAATGATGGTCCTGAAAAAGCCAAGAAAGAAAGGACAAGACAACCTGTTCAGAAATAGAAGACAACCTATTGAGAGAGAGAGAAAAAGCAGAAAGAACCCCTGGAAAACTTCATACTGCTGACGAAACGAAGCTCTCAGGTGGGACATTGTCAACGAAGACACCTGATCACCGTACATATGGTGATAAACCCATGTCAATCGCATGGAGAGCCAAACCCCGAGAAACCAGCAGACTAGCCACTCAAAGTAATCAGCCCTAAAGAGGCAAGGACCAAAGAGAACCCCTGCAGTTTAGGCAATGAACCACCAGAGAACAGTCCGAATGGAGCCAAACGGTTGAACCCCCGAGCGACCCAAATCTCCGAAACGACAGCCAGACTGCCGCAAATTCCCGCACCGTGCTGTGAGCCCGATGGAAGGATGGACCCCACCACCCCTGGCCAGCCTGGTGAGCAGTGATCACAAAGCCCCAACCAAGAGACATCATGTACGTGAACACATTGAGTGAGGGCTCAGGTAGGCACTAAGGCACTGAACCCTGAAAAACTCAAATAGGAAGCCAGCAACACAGCAACAGATGTAAGGCCCTCAGAGGCTGGAAGAGGTAACTGTAGTACAACTGAATTTTTCAGAATTTTCTGAAAATTAAAATTTTCTGAATACAGTATAGAGAATTTTCAGAACCTGCAGGGGTATGCTCCCTGCAGGAAGACCAGGCATTGGGAATGCTATACCAGTAGAACCCCAGCAGAGAGCAGGCAACCTAGCCACCTAAACCCAATGGAAAAGTCACAGGGAGCAACAAAGGGGTTCAGCCACACACACCCTAGGAGGACCTAATAAAGTGAAAGGCAGAACCACTAAGCAGAAAAAAGGGGTAAAATGAAAACAAAAACAAAACACAAAAGTCCCAGCCCTCGAGACTAAGCCATGGAAAATGGGTAACTAGAAAGAAACAATGGTGTGCCTATTTGCTAATAGAATAGCTAGTCATGCAATCCCAATGCACACAATCAGACAAAATTGCTTCCAACCCCAGGAAAGACAGTCACAGACCACCCAGTTACTTTAACCACTGCACTGTTCTGCATTTAAATAAGACGCACCCGTGATGCGCCAAAAATGAATTCTTTAAAAATTTATTTTCTCTTATATTGTTAAAATGCAGTTTCTGACAACGGGAAACTAAAAAAACCAGCGTTGAATGTAATGAAATGCCATTTTCTGGGCGAGACCCTGAGGCTCCCCAGAGCTTATTCAGGCTCTCATGCTAATGTCAGACTTTGGCATCAGTCATGTGTATGGAGTTCTGTGGGCCTACCGGGGACCACGAGCCAGAATTTGGGTCCCCCTCAGAGAGGCATGGGAAGCAATGGCCTATAGAAACCCCCGTGTGGTTGGAAGCATTCTATGTCTGCCATCGACCGGGTCAGGCACCCAGAAAAGAAAGCGTCTCAAAACAAACCCCTATTCTGGTGAAAATTGCTACCAAAAGTCGAAAAGGCTGGTTTTCTGGGGGAAGCCCATTCGACTCCCCAGATCTAACTACCCACAGAGGAAAAGTAGAGGGACTTACCCGGGAGGCGGTCACTGCTCACGCCTCAACATGAAGTCGAGACAACTGGCTGCAAACACTTACCCAAAGCGACACAGGCTCGACTAGGCCAAGGAACGTTCACGAGATGTCGAGCAGCCAGGACCCTGTTCGACCTCCAAAATCCCCGCACCCAAATGTTAGCCCAGGACATGTTGCCTCTCTCTTTTTTGGGATGGTATCTTCGCCATGCTTACCCATTATTGGGGTTCAACGTGAATTTTGGTCTTGGGTGCGACTGTTTCTTTGTGTGCCTTCGGGACTGGTGTTTGCTTCTGTGTTCTCGAAGGTTCGGGGTACGTTTTCGCTACTTCCCGTATTATTGGAATGTTTGTCTGCTCCTAGTCCGGGTCGCCGGATTGGGCTACTTGTAGCCCAGTTAGGCTACTCGTGGCCCGGTTGGGTTCCCATTGGGCTCCTTGTCTTCGCTTCGTTGGCCAGTTATGTTGTCGCTGCTTCCTCTTTTGGCTCCTGTCGAGTGTGATGGGTTGTTTTTTCTAATTGTAAAAGAATTAACAACTCTTGTGTATATCTCAAATAATTAGCGGTTCCCTAGGGTTCTGTTCTGTTTGGCTACTTTTCTTGTGCAGTAGTCCTAGTTGGCGCCTTCCCGCAGACCGGGTTGTGCGGTTTGGCCAGCGTGTCCTGCGCATGCGCCATGCGGGGTTTGTTTTGGTCTGAGCGGTGTGTTTCAGTGCTGGTGTTTTGCATCCTTTTTTCTTGGGTACTTCGCCTATCGCTCTTCTCCCTTCTCCGGTATGTGCCCCGTCGCTCCGGGGGTGTCCTGGATTACAGCTGTGGGGAGGACGCCGAGGTTTTCCCCTGTGTCATGGGTGTGGGCCCCCTCCTTCGCCTCTACCCTGCTCTCCTGCGTGTCCGGCTCTAGCTTCTTCACCTGGCGGTGCTCCCGGGATCTTCTTGGCATTGTTGGGTCGTGTCACGTTCGTGCCTCAGTTCGACAGACGAGTTTCTGCGGTCTGGCGTCTTTCTGCTGGGCGCTGGATGCAGAGATGTTATGTACCTGTCTATTTAGGTATATTTATGTACAAATATGAGACTGTCGGCACACTGGTGACTGTCCCTTTTCAACCCTTCCGGTCTCACTCATAGGCATGTCCAACCCATGCTAGAGTCATTCAGGAGATCCACCTCTTTTGTGTTATGAGGTAATTACCTAAGTGTAGTTACAGGATGAGAGCTATGCTCATGGTGTCCCGTCTTTCCAGCACTCTGTCATATAACGCTTTCAAACTACTGACGATCTTGGCCTCCACGATCTTCTCACCCAACTTGTTCCAACTGTCTGCCACTTTGTTTGCGAAAGTGAATTTTCTTATATTTCTCCGATATCTTTGTTTAGCTAGTTTAAATCTATGACCTCTTGTTCTTGAAGTTCCAGGTCTCAGGAAATCTTCCCTATCGATTTTATCAATTCCTGTTACTATTTTGTACGTAGTGATCATATCACCTCTTTTTCTTCTGTCTTCTAGTTTTGGCATATTTAATGCCTCTAACCTCTCCTCGTAGCTCTTGCCCTTCAGTTCTGGGAGCCACTTAATAGCATGTCTTTGCACCTTTTCCAGTTTGTTGATGTGCTTCTTAAGATATGGGCACCACACAACAGCTGCATATTCTAGCTTTGGCCTAACAAAAGTCGTGAACAATTTCTTTAGTATATCACCATCCACGTATTTAAGAGCAATTCTAAAGTTAGAAAGCGTGGCATAGGCTCCTCGCACAATATTCTTTATGTGATCCTCAGGTGATAGTTTTCTATCTAGAACCACCCCTAGATCTCTTTCTTTATCAGAATTCTTTAAAGATTTCTCACATAATATATAGGTTGAGTGGGGTCTATGTTCTCCTATTCCACATTCCATAACATGGAATTTATTAACATTAAATTCCATTTGCCAAGTGGTGCTCCATATACATATTTTGTCCAGGTCTTCTTGAAGGGCATGACAATCGTCTAAATTTCTTATCCTTCCTATTATCTTAGCATCATCAGCAAACATGTTCATATAATTCTGTATACCAACTGGTAGATCATTTATGTAGACAATAAACATCACTGGTGCAAGAACTGAACCCTGTGATACTCTACTTGTGACATTTCTCCAGTCCGATACATTGCCAAGTCCGATACATTGTCCGATACATTCTGGACAAGTCCAGAATGAACCGCAGGTCCACACAGTCTCGTTTCGGTGCTGGGAACAGGCTGGAAACCCACCTAAGAGACATCGTTGTTTAGACCACACCCAAGCACACCCACTCTGAGATGACCTGACAGGGCGCAGGAGAAGAGGCCTGCCTCGCCAGCCCTAAACCCCCCGAAGGAGAAAGGCCCACCCAATATCACCGCAGGCCACAGGAAACAACCCCAAAAGCCCCCAAATTGTGAGATCAGGTGCGGGCAAACAGAGCAAGCCTACCCCCACGAAAGGGCCGACACCCCTTACGAGAACCTGACCTGCACACAGAGCGATCACCGCACCGACCAGACACACATGGAATCGAAGGCAACACTGGCTCCGAACCTAGCACCTGTGGCCTACCCCGACGAGCAGAACCCCAAGCCCTGGCATGACTCTTTCGGGTGGAACCTTCCCCCTGGGAACCCCGAAGAACCAACAAGTCGGACATCGGACGACAGCTAAAAGCCGCCGCCTGCAAATACCACTCAACAGCAGAGTTCTCAAACAGCAAAGGACAAAAGAGCGAAGAAAACCTAAGAGCCATGGCCCAAGCAGATTCCAGGAATGAGGTGAGCACAACCTGCCGACACGTGAGGTGCGCAGTGAAAAACCACGACACCGCACCTTGCAAGATCAGTGCAAACACCTTCAGCAGTGCAGCCAAGACCAAGGCACCAGACCCTGGAACAACCCCAAGCGCCTCTGCATCCTTCACAAGCCAATCCGATGATAGTTCCAGGAGGGAAAAGAAATGCAGGACCGAAGCCAACAAGCCATGAGCGCAAGTCCTCAGCCACAGAGATATTACAGGAAAGAGATGGTTGGGTTGACTGCATCAATCTGGACCTAAAAAAGGCTTTCGACAGAGTTCCACATAAGAGGTTGTTCTGGAAACTGGACAGGTAAGGTAAGGTAAGGGGTGACAGGTAAGCTTCTAACATGGATGAAAAATTTTCTGACTGATATAAAAATGAGGGCAGTGATCAGAGGCAATGTATCGAACTGGAGAAATGTCACAAGTGGAGTACCACAGGGTTCAGTTCTTGCACCAGTGATGTTTATTGTCTACATAAATGATCTACCAGTTGGTATACAGAATTATATGAACATGTTTGCTGATGATGCTAAGATAATAGGAAGGATAAGAAATTTAGATGATTGTCATCTCACGGGGGCCAAGCAGGGGGTACCACCAAACACCGGAGGTCAAGACCCCTAATATAACTGGGGGAAGAGGGAAAAAAGGCAGACCCCGGACCAGGCAGAAACAAAAAGAAAAAGAAAAACCCCGTAAGAGGGCAACATACTCAGAAGGAACAAAGCCAGCCACAGTAATGGGTGAAAACTAGCTGTGCAGTACCCTGCACCCCACCAGTGCAAAACCTACCACATACCCCAAGGTAAACAAGGGAGGAAAAATCCCCCCAACACACTCGTGGTGGTCAATCACCGAGCAGCAAAAGACCAACGGAAGTAGACCCCAAGGTGACTTGTGGAAGATAACCCCAAGCCCCCAAGGACAGTACTTGTAGTACTTACAGGGAAGGGAACTCTAAGCACATGCAGCCTGAGTACCTGTGAATAATACTCCCAGCTTGCATGCCACTGTAAGAGCAGTACTGATCCCAAGGTACAGCACAACACAAGAGAGAATCTGGAGCTGGAGCCATACAATCATGAACAACCACAATCACATCAGCCGAGAACTGAAGGGTGAATGGCCAGGGTCTGGGGCTCCCCATTCCCCCTCCCGGGGAAGGGGGGGGGGGGGCTGCGCTGACATACGGGGCGGCTCATGTGACGTAATGCTCATTTGCTCATCTTCATTCAGGGAGTTCTGCCCACTCGTTTGTCTATTTTAGTTGTTAGTCAAAACAAACCCCAGAACAGGGGTTTGTTTTAACCCCTATAAAAAAAAAATAAAATAAATTGCAATAAAATTCTCTAAAGGGATATATGCATATAAGGTAAAAAAAGCCTGGCATGAAACCTGCAGTAAACCCGAAAATCAGGCGAGCGTTACAGTGAGCGAGCACCCAACCGCACACCACCACTAAAATGTGTATACTCTGTTCAGTTTCCCACCTCAATTTTTATGCTACGTCGTTTATTCTTCTACCAAATTGTTAATGATAGAATTCTCTAAAGGAATATATATGCATATAAGGTCAAAATGCCCGGCGTGCCACACTCGGCAAACCTGCAAATCGGCCGAGCATTTCCCGTGAGCGAGCCCACATCTACACACCAACACCTGCACTAAAATGTGTATACTGTTTTCAGTTTTCTCACGTCAATTTTTGTGTTAAATCGTTAATTTTAGTATCAAATTGTTCACAATATAATTCTCTAAAGGGATATATGCATACAAGGCCAAAAAGCTCAGCGTGCAACCCACAGCAAACCCAGAAATCGGCCGAGCGTTACCCATGGGCATTATACACAAGTTGTGTATACTCTGTTCTGTTTTCTCACCTCACTTTTAATGCAACATTGTTCATTCTGATATCAAATTGTTCGCAATCTAATGGCGTACATTTTCAAACTAGTTCTAAAATGATCATACAACAAATGGAATTTTTAACAAATATTTTAATTTTGGATGCAACGTGCATCCCCACAGACATCCATAAGATTATTAACCAATGTGATGAGCTTCGTTTATTGGAACATTCCTCCAGTGCACCGAAAATGAAGTGTTCACAAACTTTTTTTATCTTTTTAACATGATAAATTTCCTTCCCTGAACATGTACATGTAAACAAAAAATAAAAAATTTCACTTACTTTGGCTGTGGGGATGTGGAGCAGGAGACATGTGACATCATCATGGACTGGTCGGCCATGTGTGAAGCTCCCAGATGTGGTCGCATGGACCATTCATGCACCACGAGTTATATCTTGAGGTTATCTTGAGATTATTTCGGGGCTTTAGTGTCCCCGCGGCCCGGTCCTCGACCAGGCCTCCACCCCCAGGAAGCAGCCCGTGACAGCCGACTAACTCCCAGGTACCTATTTACTGCTAGGTAACAGGGGCATTCAGGGTGAAAGAAACTTTGCCCATTTGTTTCTGCCTCGTGCGGGAAATAAAAAAATATGCGGGAAATAAAAAAATAATGAAATAAAAAAAAAGAGTTGGCACAAATATATTTTCAGTTCAGTTCTATGTATTTCCAATCCATTTTTTGTTTGTTTTTTATGGTATATGATGCAAATTTGTGTCCTTTACAATATATATACATTAGAATGTTCATAATGTTCCATGGAACTGTGATACATACGGCAGTAATGTGTCCATAATAAATGTTTAGTCACAATATTACTTGTTCAAAATTCACCAAAATTACAATATGTACAGTTTCACACACTATTTACACAGTAACACACTGTATTACACTCAGTACTTTGGAAGTAAGTGATAATCAATGAAGCAGTCTATTGTACACAGTGTGACTTTGCTATCGATGCACCAGGAACAAACAGATTTTCCCTTCCTGTTTCTTAGTTCTGTGTGCTTGCCAATAACACTTTCACGTACACCCTTGAGTTTGGTACTTGTAGGTGGTATGTAGTAAAGCTTGTGAAATGTAAGGTAGTCTTGAAAAGATTATAGGAAAAGATCAATTTGTAAGGTAGTCTTGAAAAAATCACTTTGTAAGGTATGCTAGAAGAGATGCTGGATCACTATGACCTGGGTAAGACGCATGAATAAGCGAGGTGCCAGATTCAAGCCAAAAGGAAGGCAACTAAAGTTTTAAGCCTGCTACCCTAGAACTCAACCTAGCCAGACCTTGAACCCCGGATTATTCGGGACATGCCAATATCCATCCAGACACACCATCTGCAGAGGTCCAGAGACACCATCCAAGTACCCGGCTCCAAAAGAAGCCGGACCAAGGACAGAGTGGTCATGGAAAAGTAGGGGCACGGAATCTAGGGGTTCAGACGGTTCAAGTTCAGAATGAACTGCACATCCAGTCCCGTTTCGGCACAGGAAACAGGCGGGAAACCCACCCATGGGATGAGGTCATTTTGACCACACCCAAGCGCACCCACTCCACGATGACCCAACGGAGCAAAGGGAAAGAAGCGTTCCCCGCCAGCTCCGAATCCCCAGAGGAGGAGGAGGAGCCCCACAACACCATCACAGGCCAGAGGACATGACCCGAAATGCCCACAAATCATGGGACCAGATGTGAGCAAACAGCGCAAGACTCTTCCCCCCCAACAAATCTGGGGGGATTTTAATATCCACCCCTGTCAATGGAGCAACTCCAGAACAGATGACACCGGCTCCGAAGGAAGCACCGGTTCAGAAACTGGCACCAAAGGCCCACTCTGAATGAATGCACCCCAAGCCCTGGCACTGCTCTGTCGAGATGCCGGAGAACCGCCACCCCGGAGAAGCAACAAATCCGACACAGGATGACAACTAGACAATGCCACCTGCAAAAACTGAGTGACAGCAGTTTCCATAAACAGCAATGGACAAAAAGGGGATGAAAACTTAAGAGCCAGAGCCCAAGCGGATTCCAAGGAGAGAACGAGCACAGCCTGGCGACATGTGAGGCAAGAGGCAAAGAACAGAGCACCGCCTCCCTGAGAATCGGTGCAAACAGCTTCAACAGAGAGCCAATGCCCTAGCTGCTGAAGCCAGCATCCCAGACGAAGGCCCGGCACTCAACGCTATGCGTTGAGTGCCAGTCCGAGGACAACTCAGCCAGCCAGTCCGAGGACAACTCGGGAAGGGAAAAGAAGCGCAAAACTGAGGCCAAATGCCCACGAGTGTGAAAGTCCTCATTCGCCAAAGACAGTGATTAGTTGGGTACCAGCACATGCAGTTGTACAAGGCCAACATCCTGAGGAAAGCCAAGGAGCTTTCAAGCATGCATTAACCCTTAACATGCTAGGGGTATATCCTTTCTTCCCCACAGGCACATGTAATTTTGAAAAAAAAAAAAAAAATTCTTCCTAACCTGTTAATTTGTGTTCACTGATCACAGGAAAAATAATAAAAAAATCTTAAGTGGCATATATTGCCCGCTATAGGGCGGGGAAGTCTGGCAAAAAAATAGGCGCTGACTGAGCGTGCGTCCCAGGCGGTCTGTTGCTCGCCAGCTGTCAGGCCGGAGTTGCCACAAAGAGATAATTACCTAATTATTTCAATGTCTCTGATTTTTCATAGTTTTTTGCTGTAATATTATTCAATAGTGTGTAGTTTGATATATTTATATAATAAAATGAGTGAATCATTGCTGTACTCAAAAATATGGTGTGCATATTGTTGATTCAATTATGTTCATCAATCAGTGAACAAATACTTTGTCGGTTATTACACTATAAGCACAGGTTATATATAAGTATCTGCATGTTTTGTTCACTATAACGAACCACTAAGTAGCTATTATGAGTCAAAAAATAACGAGGAAAAACTATTGACTGCCGTGTACCAGCCAAACACTCCCGCCCTCCCTCAAGTCATCTGACTCGCCCACATTCTCCTCCCACAATACTGTTTTTGCTATAATTCACTATATACAGACGTTATATATAAGTACAGTATCTACATGTTTTGTTCACCATAACTGTACATCTAAGCTTGTACGGTGAGTAAAGGCACAAAGACGTAGGACTTCACACAGTCAGCTGATGGCTGCCGCCCTCAAGGCCAGACGCACTAATATTTCTCCTCCAACAATATTGTGTGGTGTTATTACGCTATATACACACATATATAAATATCTACCCGTTTTATTCACCATACTTGTACAAATAAACTGGTATGGTGCCCAAAGACCATCGTGGTAACCAGTAAACAACACCGTCGTCTGCACGGTGGCGTCGTGCAGACGACTCCACCGCCCTCACCAAAATGGCGGCTCCCAACCTTCTCTTGCTGTTTATACCCTCTATACACACGTTATATATAAGTATCTACATTTGTGTTCACTATAGCGAACCACTAAGCTGGTATGGTGAGTGCAGTCAATAAAAGGTGGCCACACACAGTCAGAAGACATCGCCACCACCCTCCCTCCCACAGCATTACTCCTCCCTCCATGGCGCACAGCGCTAAATATCACCACAATCCTCCTATTATCAGAACCCTGGTCAATTTTATCACAGTCAGGGGTCTTCTGTAATAATATCATCGCTACATAATAGCATGAACAAGTATAATTTGGCATTTTTAGGCGATGCTGTGGTCACAAGCTGAACAGCAGTGCTGTTAGCTCATGCTGCATGCATCAGGCTTGGTTGCTCACTCAATACTGAGGCCAATAACACCCGGAAGTTTGGCCCACGATTTTTTTTTAAAATGGCGTCTGTTTACAAGAGCCCTGATGAAGGTGTGGTGAACCCCGTGTATCCGCGGGCTGTTTAAATCTTGCGTAGTGCTCCAACACATCATATGACGTGATGCGCAGTTGACTGGAACAACGTCCAGCACGTCATATGACGTGATACGCACTTTAAGGGTTAAGGCTCTCAAACTCACCCCCATGTAAACCTGCACAATGGTAGCAGCCTCCCACCATTCGAATATGAATATCTGACAAAACCCATGCCATGTTTCCTGCAAAAAGAAAGGGCAGTCTGCAAGTCAGGATGACTCTGGAATTTCATAACGCACCCAATATGGGGAAGAAGAACTGTACTCAAACAAGGACAAATCCATCAGAGAGGTAAAATCAGGGTCACGCAGGAGGTAAACCACAAGAGCCTCCTGAACCTCCTTAGGTGGGATTCGAGAAGCAGAAAACCTCTGGAAAGAAGGAGCTATGGCACCCAAGGGAACCCCTGAATCGAACCCGGGGAGGAGCCGACACCAAATCATGCTCATACGGGGAAGGGGGGTAAGAAAATCCCTCCCCCTGCAACAACAAACCTCTGCAAAGAGGGCACCAAAACCCAAGCGGAATCAAAGGGGGCTCAAGCCCCCAGGTCAACTCCTCCCCAGCCCCAGGAGCCGCCAAACCAGGCCCCGGGGCACAGCCATCCTCCACGCCCTTTGCCCTTTAACCCCTTAACTGCTCGGCTTCCAAATATGACACCCCCTAGTGCGCAGGAAATAAATTCTCTGGAAAAAATTCTTTTGTTTTTTAAAGTGTCAAAAACCCTTCCCCTAGTATGGGTATGTCAAAAAAATAAAATTGTACTTACTTTGGCTGCTATGGGGTCCGTAAGTTGGCGTGTGATGTTATTGTTCCCAGTGACGTACACTCCTGGGGCCAGTAGGGCGCCCAGGGCGGCGCGTGCGAGTTGCCGCGAATACATATTTGTTCATATTTTGTGCACAGTTCCAAACCTATTTTATTTGTTTGTACGTGCTAATCCTATGTATAATGAACATGTACACTATATTATGGCAGTAAAACATCTGTACTGTCCAAAGACACTGTTACATGCATGACACTTGTGTACACATATGTTGCACATATTTACCTTGTATCATGCTAATTTATGTATATATACAATCTATTTACACACTATACACTGTCACACACTATATACATTCACCATCAACACATTCAGAACACCGTAAGTGTGAGCTGCCACACCCAGCCAGCCCTCCCTCACTCCAACATCTTACTCGCCAACACTGCTCCTCCCACCATACTGTTATTGTTTTTATTACACTATTTACACGTATTATATATACCTATCTACATGTTTTATCTATCAGAACTATGCAAGTAAGCCGGTATTGTGTCCAAACAGTACAGTGGCCACCATACACTGCACGAGAAATCACACAGCAGACGACACTATGATTACGACCAAAATAGCTCCCCTCAACATAATCCTGTTGCTGTTATTACACTATATACACACACACACTGTATATACCCATGTGCATATGTGTTCCCCATAGCGAACCACTAAGCTAGTATGGTGAGCAAAACAAGAGTGGCTGCCACACACAGTGATGCTACCTCAATTCTCTCCCTCCCTCCCTCCCTCACCAAAATTCCTCCTTCCACAATACTACGTACAATGCTAATTATAACCACAATCCTGCTATTATCACAATCCTGGTCACTAATTCCTGTAAATGAATAATTGACCACAGGTTTATTTTGAAAAACGAACCTAAGAAGTTGTTTGAAGATTCCTAGATGGACGAAATAATGCTGTGGTGCTGTGGCTAGCGCTGTGAACGTCGTGAACAGCATTGAATCACTCACATTTGTACCCAGTCATTATCACACTCAGGCTCTTCTATTATACTATCATGGGTAAATAATACAAGTTATATATATATTTTGACATTATTATGCGATGCTGTGGTCACACGCTGAACAGCAATGCTATCTTGAGGTTATCTTGAGATGATTTCGGGGCTTTTTAGTGTCCCCGCGGCCCGGTCTTCGACCAGGCCTCCACCCCCAGGAAGCAGCCCGTGACAGCTGACTAACACCCAGGTACCTATTTTACTGCTAGGTAACAGGGGCATAGGGTGAAAAACTCTGCCCATTGTTTCTCGCCGGCGCCTGGGATCGAACCCAGGACCACAGGATCACAAGTCCAGCGTGCTGTCCGCTCGGCCGACCGGCTCCCATGCTGTGCGCTCATGCTGCGAGCGCCAGCCTTGGTTGCTCACTCACTACTGAGGCTTTCACACCTGGGAATGTGGACCACAATTTTTTTTTAAGATGGCGTCTGTTTACAAGAGCCCTGAGGAAGCCGATGTGAACCCCATGTAGCCGCGGGAGTTTTGAATGAAATGTGAAAAATACAAATACCCGGAGGCGCGTAGAGCACTGCAGATGTGGGCCTGCAGGCGCGTTGCGCAGTTAAATGGTTGAGACACGGCAGAGTCCAGGGGGAAAGGTAGCAAAGAAGTGAGTTTGCTGGTAGGACCCAGAAGCCCCGGCAGGAAGAGCAGACTCGAATGCCTCCATCTCCGACTGGAAAGGGGCAGCCCCCAAAGCCGCCCACCAACCAAACCCCTCCCTGACTCTGACACCCTCAGATGTTTGGGAGCTGAGAGCAAAGGGGAGGGGGGGAGGAACAGGGCGAACAACGCCAACTTGGTAAGGACTTGCAGGCGTGGATAGAACCAAAATCGAAGTGACTAACAACCCCCAAATCCAGGTCCCTTTAACCAAAACGGGACAGCACTGGGGCATCCAAGCAGGCAACCAATCTAGTACGTTGCAGCAACATAAACTTGACATGCAATGCGGTTGCCGCCTGAACTTAAATCTCAGTGACAATAGAATATGTAAACTGGAGCACGAGCATAGAACACGTCTCGCAAGGTTCCAGTCAAAGGTGTCATTGACCCAACAAGAAGCATGACAGAGGCAAAACAGGTGACTGACACCCTGAGACAAGGGCACAGAACAATTTTCAAACTTGCACAAGGTGAGTTAGAACTCAGAAGACATCCATCGGTCAACCGAGC
>NC_091238.1:4007107-4107107 GCF_040958095.1 Procambarus clarkii | reverse complement strand
CACTCTCTCTCTCTCACACACACACTCTCTCTCTCTCACACACACACTCTCTCTCTCTCACACACACACTCTCTCTCTCTCTCACACACACTCTCTCTCTCTCTCACACTCTCTCTCTCTCACACTCTCTCTCTCTCACACTCTCTCTCTCTCTCTCTCTGTGTGTGTGTGTGTGTGTGGTGTGTGTGTGTGGTGTGTGTGTGTGGTGTGTGTGTGTGGTGTGTGTGTGTGGTGTGTGTGTGGTGTGTGTGTGGTGTGTGTGTGGTGTAATTACCTAAGTGTAGTTACAGGATGAGAGCTACGCTCGTGGTGTCCCGTCTTCCCAGCACTCTGTCATATAACGCTTTGAAACTACTGATGGTCTTGGCCTCCACCACCTTTTCTTTTAACTTGTTCCAACCGTCTACCACTCTATTTGCGAAGGTGAATTTTCTTATATTTCTTCGGCATCTGTGTTTAGCTAGTTTAAATCTATGACCTCTTGTTCTTGAAGTGCCAGGTCTCAGGAAATCTTCCCTGTCGATTTTATCAATTCCTGTTACTATTTTGTACGTAGTGATCATATCACCTCTTTTTCTTCTGTCTTCTAGTTTTGGCATGTTTAACCCTCAAACCGCTAGGGGCCCAAATGGAATTCACACCCACAGGCGCAACAAAAAAAAAATCCAAAAAATTCTTTCGTCTTATAGAAGTGTTCATTTTTGTTCCCTGATCACGGAAAAAATAACAAATAAATCGTAGGTGGCATATTTTAGCCGAAATAGGGTAGGGAAGTGTGGCAAAAAAGGGACGTTGGCAGAGCCTTCACCAGACGAGGTCTGCTCCGCCCGAGCTGTCAGACGGCAGTTGCCACAAATATATTATTACCTAATTATTTCAATGTCTCTGATTTTTTCTTAATTTTTTTGCAGTAATATTATTCCATACAGTGAATTGTGGTATATTTATATTATAAAATGTGTGAACCATCGCTGTACTCAAAATTATGGTGTGCATATTAGTGATTCAATTATTATGTTCATAAAACAATAAACAAATAGTTTTGCTGTTGTTACACTATATACACAGGTTATATATAAGTATTTGCATGTTTTGTACACCATAACGAACTACTAAGTTGGTCTTGCGAGTCAAAAAGCAACGAAGAGTGATCGCCAAACACCAGCGAGCCACTCACTGCCACTCCCTCCCTCAACACCACCTCACTCACCCTTATTCACCTCCCACAATACTCTTTCTGTATTTATTCACTATACACAGACGTTATATATACGTATTTACATGTTTTGTTCACCATAACTGTACATCTAAGCTTGTATGGTGAGTAAATGCCATAAGACGTAGCTACTCACACAGTCAGCTGATCGGCGGCCGCCCTCAAGGCCAGACGCACTAATATTTGTCCTCCAACAATATTGTTTGTGGTGTTATTATGCTATATACACACATTATATATAAGTATCTACCTGTTTTATTCACCATACCTGAACAAATAAGCTGGTATGGTGCCCAAAGACCATAGTGGCCATCAGTAAACACCATGCCAAGTCGTGCAGACGACGCTCCTCCCTCACCAAAATGGCGGCTCCCAACCTACTCCTCTCGCTGTTATCACACTCTATACACAAGTTATATATAAGTATCTACATTTGTGTTCACCATAGCGAACCACTAAGCTGGTATGGTGAGTGCAGTCAATAAATGATGGCCACACACAGTCAGAAGATGACGCCACAACCCTCCCTCCACAGCCTTACTCCACAGCCCTCCATGGAGCACAGCGCTAAATATCACCACAATCCTGCTATTATCAGTATCCTGGTCAGTTTTATCAGTCAGGGGGCTTCAGTAATACTATCACTGCTAAATAATAGCAGTATCATTTATATTTATATTTTATATTTTTCTCTTGTAATGTATCTTTATCATTTATCAATTCTGATTGAAATTACCTACTTAAAATTATCTGCTAGATTAAGGACCTGCCCGAAACGCTGCGCGTACTAGTGGCTTTACAAGAATGTAAATACTGTACTATCCAATGTATTCTCACAAACCCAATGTACATTCTTGTACACATATAAATAAATAAATAAATAAATAAATAAATAAATAAATAAATATTATGGTATTTGTAGGCGATGCTGTGGTCACAAGCTGAACAGCGGTGCTGTGAGCTCGTGCTGTGTGCGCCAGCCTTGGTGGCTTGCTCAATACTGAGGCTGTAACACCCAAGAATGTTGGCCTGGATTTTTTTCCTAGGTGGCATCTGGCAACTATTGGTCGTGGCTGTACTATAGCTGCCCCTATCCCAGGCGGGGCGTTTAAATTATAGCGCTAGACACGAAATCATATATAAATGATGTGCGCGGTTTCGGTTTTGTCACTGATATCATTTATATATGATATGTGCGGTTTGAGGGTTAATGCTTCTAACCTCTCCTCGTAGCTGTTGCCCTTCAGTTCTGGGAGGCACTTAGTAGCATGTCTTTGCACCTTTTCCAGTTTGTTGATGTGCTTCTTAAGATATGGGCCCCACACAACAGCTACATATTCTAGCTTTGGCCTACCAAAAGTCATGAACAATTTCTTTAGTATATCGCCATCCGTGTATTTAAATGCAATTTTTAAGTTAGAAAGCATAGCATAGGCTCCTTGCACAATATTCTTTATGTGGTCCTCAGGTGATAGTTTTCTATCTAGAACCACCCCTAGATCTTTTTCTTTATCAGAATTCTTTAAAGATTTCTCACATAATATATAGGTTGTGTGGGGTCTATGTTCTCCTATTCCACATTCCATAACATGACATTTATTAACATTAAATTCCACATTCCATAACATGACATTTATTAACATTAAATTCCATTTGCCAAGTGGTGCTCCATATACTTATTTTGTCCAGGTCTTCTTAAAGGGCATGACAATCATCTAAATTTCTTATCCTTCCTATTATCTTAGCATCATCAGCAAACATGTTCATATAATTCTGTATACCAACTGGTAGATCATTTATGTAGACAATAAACATCACTGGTGCAAGAACTGAACCCTGTGGTACTCCACTTGTGACATTTCTCCATTCCGATACATTGCCTCTGATTACTGCCCTCATTTTTTTATCAGTCAGAAAATTGTTCATCCATGATAGAAGCTTACCTGTCACCCCTCCAATATTTTCCAGTTTCCAGAACAACGTCTTATGTGGAACTCTGTCGAAAGCCTTTTTTAGGTCCAGATAGATGCAGTCAACCCAACCATCTCTTTCCTGTAATATCTCTGTGGCTCGATCATAGAAACCGAGTAAATTCGATACACAGGATCTTCCAGATCAAAAACCATACTGTCTGTCTGATATTATATCATTTCTCTCCAGGTGTTCTACCCATTTAGTTTTGATTAGTTTTTCCAATACTTTCACTATTACACTTGTCAATGATACAGGTCTATAATTAAGGGGATCTTCCCTGCTGCCACTTTTGTAGATTGGAACTATTTTAGCCTGTTTCTACATGTCTGCTACGATTCCGGTACACAGGGATGCCTGAAAGATCAGGTGAAGTGGAATGCTGAGCTCAGATGCACATTTCTCTCAGAACCCATGGTGAAACGCCATCTGGGCCAGCTACTTTGTTCTTACCGAGCTCCTTTAGCATATTTTCCACTTCATCTCTAGACACCTCTATCCGCTCTATGTTGTTCTCTGGAATTCTTATTGTGTCTGGTTCTCTGAAGATTTCATTTTGTACAAACACACTTTGGAACTTTTCATTTATTGTATCACACATTTCCTTTTCATTTTCCGTGAATCTGTTTCCCATTTTCAACCTCTGGATATTATCCTTTACCTGCAATTTGTGTGTGTGTGTGTGTGTGTGTGTGTGTGTCAAGTTTTTCTAACTTGTATTCCTGAGTGTAGCATCCCTGCACCCCATTTGGACAGAGGGATCCAGACTTCACCAACCTTGGTGAACATCCTCACCAAGTGAGGATGTGTGTTGGGTGCACTTGTGAGGCACCGATCTTACTGTTTTGAGGTTGTTTACCTAGGATTTCTCTGTGTGACTAAGTAGAGTAGCTGATCTGGCGAGTGAGAAATTATTTAATTGTATCATGTCCCATTCCTTGTGTTCTTTAATAAATTTAATATATGCACGTTGTTCGTTTGTTTAAGTCCCACAAAATTGTTAATAATTGTGCTGGTCACATAGCATTTCCTCTCATGTTTGAGATGTATCTTAATAAATTAAATTTGTTCTGCATTCATAATTTAAATTAACATATATGTAATATAGTAAGGAAGTGAGGATATTTTGATAATTTATATTATTGCATATCTATTAGTAATAAAAGTATATCCTTCACATGAAAAAAATGTTTATAAATGTTGATCTACCCAAGAACAATCCTTGATGCCAAGACACCTCCCATGTTCATAATGAATATTAAGGATGTATTTTATGAAAAGACAAATAAAAAACCAGCGTTGAATGTAATGAAATGCCAGTTTCTGGGCGAGTCCCAGAGGCTCTCTGAAGTCTCCGAACTGATATAGTCCTATATTATTTTGGGATCATCAGTCACAGAGTGCTTTGCCTACTAGAGACCACAAGCCACAACCTGGCCACCTCAGACAGGTGCAAGAAGTGATGGCCCATTATCAGTTTACAATTAAAGTACAGTATGTTGTAACTGCCATTGACCAGGGAAGGACCCAGAAAGGTAGGTGAATCAAAACAAACCACTGTCTGGTTACACAATGCAAGCTACGTCCTCAAAAAAAGGAAAATGTCTCTCTAGAAAGAAAAGCAAGCAACATGTCATCAAACTAGCCCCTCTTCATTAGTGCCATCCTGGATGAGCCGGCAGCCCACCACCCCAATTTTTTAATGATAAAAGCCGCCGATCAGAGGGAGGGAGGATGTCAGGAAGCCTTCGACGCTCACCCAGAAACTATCATTTCATTACATTCAACGTTTTTTTTCTTATGGGGAGCCCTATCAGCTCCCTGAAGCTAACTACCCACAGAAGACAAACAGGGACTTATGAGAAATGCGCAACACCGCAGGGCTCAAAGTGAGGAAAGAAAAAGACGGCTGCGACAGATGACCCAAGGCCACACAAGGCCACGAAGGAAATGAAACATTTTGGGGGACCTTCAAAACCCTCGTGCTCGAATATCAGCCCAAGACATACCAAAAAACAGCCGAAAGCGCAGCATACTTACGAATATCATGGGCGTGAGGGTGGACCACAGGCTGGCCATACTTAATGACATTGCAGACAACCAAAGACGAGCCCTGGAACAGGGAACCAGGGAAACCGGATCAACCCAAAGAACATGTACCAACACAGGCCCGGTGGCCTGCAGTTAGTGGTGTAAAGCAATTACCGGACACAGAACGTGATGCACCCCCAGCCAAACCAACTAAGCATCTACCCTCAAAAGGACCCTTCTGGAAGCCCGCAGTCTCATTGTTTGCCAGAAAAGAAGGGGGACAGCTACAAAGGAACAAAACCGCCACCAGGACCAAAGAAACAAAATCCCTGGTGCCAGAGAAGAGCATGAAGCTCCCCAACCCGACTACCAGAGGCCAAGACTAACAAAAACACAGCTTTCCCAAAACCACAACGAACTGAAGGGGCAACCATATACTGAGGAGAAGAAAGAAAAGCAAGAACCATCGACTTGAAATGGTCCAGGACGGACCGAAACGTCGTCGTCCCTTCACCTTTTAGTGTGTGGTCTGGTCATCAAAAGCAAGAACCCAGTCCACAGACCAAGCAGGCTCAGGCACCACACGAGCATGCCTGAGGTGAAAAAACCAGCGTTGAATCTAATGAACACCATTTTCTGAGTGAGACCCCGGAGGCTCCCCAGAGCTATACGAGCTGATGGGTATATATTGAACTGTGGCAACAGTCAATCATTGGAGTTCTAAGCCTACCGAGGACCAGCGCCAGAACCTGGTACCCCCTCAAGAGGAGCATGAGGAGCAATGGCCTATAGACATCCCTATGTATTTGGAAGCAGTCTATGTTTGCCATCTACCAGGTCAGGCACCCAGAAAGGTAGGAATTCCGAAACAAACTACAGATGGTAAAAAATTGCAAACCGAAAGCCGAATTAGCAAGCAGAACTCCCCAATTAAAAACAAGTACACAAGCATGAGGTTACCAAAGCTGCCGCGCCGCTGACTGTGTTACTCCCCCTTCCCTAGAGGGGAAAGGGGATGAAGGAGGGGGTCCCAAACCTCACATACCAGCTACCCAACCTCAGTTCAGAGGCTGAATATCAAAAACGCAAAAAGCCAGCGTTGAATGTAATGAAACGCCATTTTCTGGGCGAGTCCCGGAGGCTCCTGGGAGCCATCCAGGCTGATATGCTAATGTCAGACTTTGGCATCAGTCATGTGTATGGAGTTTTTTGGGCCTACCAGGGACCATGAGCCAGAACCCCCTCACAGAGGCACAAGGAGCAAAGGCCTATACAAACCCCTGTGTGGTTGGAAGCATTCTATGTCTGCAATCAACCAGGTTAGGCACCCAGAAAGTTAAGGGTCCCAAAACAAACCCCGATTCTGGTAAAAATTGCTACAAAAAGCCGAACAAGTGGATAGACCTCCCCAAACGGAAACGAGCAAATGAGTATGACGTCACACTTTGCCACCCCGCCGTCTGTGCAGCTCCCCCTTCCCCCTCCCATGAAGGGGGAGCCCCAGACCCCTGCACCGGCCATCCACCTCTCAGTTCTGAGGCTGGACATAAAAAAATATGCGAAAACCGCCGACCGAGGGGAGGGAGGGTTGCCGGGAAGTCTCCAGGACTCGCCCAGAAAATGGCGTTTCATTACATTCAACACTGGTTTTCTGGGGGAAGCCCCATCGGCTACCCGGAGCTACCTACCCATAGATAAAAACCATAGGGACTTACCCTGGAGGTGGTCGCTGTTCACTCTCCAACGCGAAGTTGAGACAACTGGCTGCAACCGCTGACCCAAATTGACAGAGGCCCGACTAGGCCCAGGAACATTTACCAAGTAACGCGCAGCCAGGACCCTGTTCGACCTCCAAAAACCCCTCGCTCGAATGTCAACCCAGGACCTATTACCAAAAATAGCAGTAATAGCTATTTTTGGCTATTACTAGCTAATAGCCAAAAATAGAACCCGGGACCACTTGTGATCCTGTGGTCCCGGGTTCGATCCCGGGCGCCGGCGAGAAGCAATGGGCAGAGTTTCTTTCACCCTATGCCCCTGTTACCTAGCAGTAAAATAGGTACCTGGGTGTTAGTCAGCTGTCACGGGCTGCTTCCTGGGGGTGGAGGCCTGGTCGAGAACCGGGCCGCGGGGACACTAAAGCCCCGAGATCATCTCAAGATAACCTCTCAAGATAACGGTGATAGACCACAGGCTGGCTAGACCGAATAACCCTGCAGACAACCTGGGAGACCTGAACCTTGGAACAGGAAAGAAGGGAAACAGTATCAACCCAAAGCACATCCCCGGCTACAGAGTCCGTGGTGCGCAAATAACGGCAAAGAGCCGCAACCGGACACATGATGCACCCCCAGCCTGATGAACCAAGCATCAACAACTCAAGAACCCCTCTAGAAAGTAGCAGTCTCATTCTTCGCCAGAAAAGAAGGAGACGGCTGCAAACGAACAACCCTACTGCCGGGACCAAACGAGCAGAAACCCCTGTGCCGAAGGAGAGCACGAAGCTCCCCGACCCGACCCCCAGAGGCCAATGCCAACAAGAAAAGAGCCTTGGAGAAACAGTCCTGAACCAAAGGGCCCACTACAAACTGAGGAGAAGAAAGATAAGAGAGTCCCCTGTCAAGAGACCAGGATGGCTCAAGCAGTGCATGAGCAGGCCGGAGGTGAAACAACGCACGAAGCAGCTTGCGAAATGGCACAGAAGTGACATCAATCCCAAAAGCAAGCTGCAGCGGTTCTGCCAGCGCCACACAATAGGAGGCAACAGTATTCGGCATAAGACAACAGTCCTGGAAGAACCAAGAAAGAAAGGACAGGACAACTTTAACCGACAGCGAAGTATACCTACGAAAACAAAGAAAGGAATGTAAGGACTGCCAAGAGACTTCATACTGCTGCTTAAACGAAGCCCGCAGGTGGGACACCAACAATGAAGCCCCTTGATCACCATAGAGATGATAATAGACTGGAGTCAAAAACACCATACTTGTATACTCGAGAAGACTGAACCAGCTACATGACGCACCGGCTCGTTCTGCTGAAAGAGGCGGCACCGAGGAAAACCGCCAGGTTTGTACACCGTGCAAGCAGTGCCTGAAACCAAGGCTGGGCTGGCCACCATGGGGCCAAAAGGACTATTCACCCCTGGTAAATCTCCAAGCAAGTCGGGACCTGGAGCAACAGCTGAACTGGGGAAAAGAGGTATAGAAACCGCCCCCCCCCCACCTCGACCAGTCCTGCCAAAAAGTATTGATCCCGATGGCCTCACAGTCGGGGAAGGGCGCCACGTAACTCGGGAGGCGCCGCAACCACTCCGACGCGAAGAGGTCCACCTCCGGGTGCCCGAACATCTGGCAGAGCCAACTGAACGAGCCGGCGTCGAGCGTCCATTCCATGGATAGGGAAACGAAGCGAGACAGGCCGTCTACCAAGACGTTGGACACCCCCCGAACGTGAACTGCCAGGAGAGCCAAACCCCGAGAACTCGGCAGGCGAGTCACCCTAAGCGACTAGCACCAAAGAGCCAGGGACCGCATCAAACCCACTCGGTTCAGGCAATGAACCACCGGGGAGCCGGATCGTCGATCCGCGGGCGACCCAAACCCTGCGAAGTGCAAACCAAACCGCCGGGAATTCCCGCTCTGTGCTGTGGTCCCATCGGAAGGATAGACCCCATCGCCCCTGGCTGGCCTGGTGAGCACTGGTCACAAAGCCCCAGCCGAGAGACAACGTGTCTACATCACATTAAAAACCATGAACACATCAAGCAAGGGCTCGGGTAGGCACCAAGGAACTGAACCCCGAAAAACCCGAAAAGGGAACCGGCGACGCAGCAACCGACGCAAGGCCCCCGGGGGTCAAACCCAGTGATCGCAAGAGAGGCGGAAAGGAACGTCCCCGAAGGAACCAAAACAGGTGACGCAACCAAACCCGACCCAACTGGTAGACCAACATCGCAAAGTTCAGGGTCCCGCACAGACCCTCGAACAACCACTGGGTGACCCAGGAGCCTCCCAGAAAACAGCAAAGGTGGGACTGCAGGCTAAGGAGAGATTCCAAAGGGAGAGACAAGGAAGTGGTCCAAGAGTTCTCAAACAACATGCAGCCAAGTTCGAACCTGGGAGGGGACCAGATGGGACTTCCTCCAGTTCCACCAAGAACCCCAACCCGGCAAGCTGGGAAAAAACAAACTCCTGGCTAGCAGACATGTGGACCGGCTGAGAGCCCAGACCGACCAGTCGTCCAGGTTGGCCAACGCGCGAACACCTAAAAGACATAGACAGGCCACCACGACCCGCATAAGGCGTGTGAATATGCGAGGTGCTAGATTTATCCCAAACGGGAGACAACAAAAGCGTAACTCTGACACCCCGCAACAAAATCGAGCCAGTCTCTGAACCTTGCTCCAACAGAAGCCGGACCTGGGACAGCGTAGTCATCCGAAAGGAGGGGCAGTGAACCCAGGGGTTCAGATAGAGCAAGTCCAGAATGAACCTCAGGTCCGCATAGTTGCATTTCGGGACCAGAAACAGGTGGGAGACCCACTTGAGGGACGTCGTCGTTTCGACCACGCCGAAGTGAACCCATTCCAAGATTACCTGGGAGCCGGGAGGCATAAAACAGTGACACTGCATCCCGCAGGATTGGCTCAAACAGCTTCAACAAGGCAGACGACAAGTGAGCCGCCGAGTCCAAGGCACCGGCCCCAGGAAGCCAAAAAGGCCACGAGTGCGCAAGTCCTCAGCAACCTGCGCAGCCAAAAGGGAATGGACCTGCATATGAAGCTGCACAACGCCTACATCCCGAGGAAGGGTAGGAGCAAACAAGCACTCATTGAGGTGTTCAAATTCACCCCAAGGAAAACCTGGACCACCGTCAAAGCCTCACGCAACTCAAGCGAGCGGGAACGACAGAAGAAATGCTACGCTTCCAAACCAGAAACAGGACAGTCTGCCAGCCAGGATGACTCTGGAACCTCATACCGGATCCAGTAGGGAAATGAAGACCCAAACCTGAACGAAGACAGGTCCATGATCGAGGCGTAATTCGGGTCCCGCAGGAGGTAAACCGCGAAGGTCGCACAAACTACACCCGGCTGGATCGGGAAGCCGAAAACCTCCGTTAAGATGGGACTGAAGCACCCGAAGGGACACAGAACAGAAGCCGGGGATGGGCAGACACCAAATCCCTTCTGAGGTGTGGAGTTTTCAGTTGCATATTGGCTTGGGAACCATTCAAGCTTGTTTGCAATTATATTTTATATTATTATAAATATACACACACATATAATAATATTATATATATATTAAATATGACCGAAAAAGTAAGATTAATAATTCTAACACAAATTTTCTCAATGTTTCTTATATTCTTTTTCACTGTTGATGGTAACTGAAAAATCAATTCTCCAAAATTCATTTTTATTTCTAGTCTGACACGACACTTGAACGCGTTTCTTAAAACTTATTACATTTTCAAAGACTTTAGTTTACACACACACAACTATAACTGAACAGTTTAAAACAGCTTCGATTTTTTATACCTGCATTTGGGTGAGGTGATATGTTACAACAGTTTCGGATGAGGTGAAAAACTTTTAACACAAGGCAGAACACAAAACAATGGGTATAATATTGGGTAAGTTAAAGGGAAGAATGGAAGTAACTGCAAAGGGCCTATTGGCCCATATTTCTTGATGCTTCTATATTGGTGCGGAGTCTTGAAGTGGGTAGAATATAGTTGTGCATTAATTGGCTGTTGATTGCTGGTGTCGACTTCTTAATGTGTAGTGCCTCGCAGATATCAAGCCGCCTGCTATCGCTGTATCTATCGATGATTTTCGTGTTTTTTGTTAAGACTTCTCTGGTGATGGTCTGGTTATGGGAAGAGAATACATGTTCCTTAATGGAACCCTGTTGCTTATGCATCGTTAATCACCTGGAAAGAGATGTTGTTGTCTTGCCTATATACTGAGTTCTTTGAGGCTTACAGTCCTCAAGTGGGCATTTGAAGGCATAGACGACATTGGTCTCTTTTAAAGTGTTCTGCTTTGTATCTTTGTGTCCGAAATCATGACAGCAAATGGGGGGGGGGGGGAACAAAGCAGATGGTAAGGAGGGATGAAAAAAAACCTGCCCAGAAGGCACAAGGCTCAAGTTGGGGCAAACAGCCCTAGAACTGCTAGTGGGCTCCCCCCACAACCCCAGGAACCTCCAATAGTGACCTTGTGGCAGTGCCGCCCTCCACACCAACCACCCTAGAAGAAAGGGAGAGTCCAAGGGAAAGGCAACAAGGAGGGGCCTGCTGGTAAGGCCCAGAAGCCTCGGCAGGAGGCACAGGCTCATAGGCCTCCGTCCACACAACGAATGGGGCAGCCCCTTGAAGTCGCCCAAGTCTCATCCCCAAATAAACTCGCCAACCCTGAAACCCACAGACTTTAGGGAGCCGGCAGCAGGGGGGAGGAGCAGAGGAACCACAACAGCAGGGGAAATGACCAAGAGGTGCGGACTGAACTAAAGTCGAGGCGACCAACAAACCCAAGTCCGACCTAACCAAAACAGGGCAGCCCCAGGGCAATCGAGAGGACAACCATCCTAGCACGTTGCAATAACCTAAACAAACCAAGCAAGGCAACAGCCACTTAACTCCCAAGATCTTCCGAAGAAGAAAGGATAAACTGGAGAACGAGCGGGGAACAAGACCTGCTCGACCACCAAGGGCGAGCTGCTTGTCAGCGACCCCACAAGCAGCATGACTGAAGCCAAACTGGTTTGGCCTCAGAATTGTCACTCTGAGACAAGGGCAACGAACAACCTGCAAACTTGCACAAGGCAAGATGGGACTCGGAAGACACATCCATGGGGTCTGCCAAGCCCCGACAGGGGTTTTCAGGGCCCTTTGTGGGTTTTACCTATGGGAAGCCCAGGCAATGGTGCTGCAAAGCCAGTTGAGCCCTAAGAGTGTAAGCAAGAGGAAAGAGAGCAAACCTGGACACCAGGGAAGTGTACAAGAATGGGAGACTTAGAAGGGGGCCACCAAAAATATCATATGTGGACTAATAGTCAGACCAGGCAGTGTCCCTCCAGGCAAGAAACAAAAAGAAAAACTCCACAAAAAAGGGGGGGGGGGAGGAGGAGAGCTGTGCGGACAAGTGGCACAACAGCGATTAATGTTTGCTTGTTTTCTTATTTTATTTTGAGAAGTTCTGTTTCTCTGTTTGGTCTTGAGTTTTTTGCATTTTCCTACCATGTGCCCTCCACATTCTGTGGAGACAAAGCCTAGATACTGGCGTTATTCCTGACATACTAAAAACAGCAGAGACAGCACCACTTCATAAAGGAGGAAATAAGGCAGAGGCAAAAAATTACAGACCGATAGCACTAACATTGCACATCATAAAAATTTGAGAGTGCTAAGAAGTAAGATCACAAAATACATGGAATCACAGCATCTCTATAACCCCGGACAACATGGTTTCAGAACAGGGCGCTCTTGCCTGTCGCAGTTGCTGGACC
The DNA here is from genome assembly GCF_040958095.1 of Procambarus clarkii. Taxonomy (NCBI): domain Eukaryota; kingdom Metazoa; phylum Arthropoda; class Malacostraca; order Decapoda; family Cambaridae; genus Procambarus; species Procambarus clarkii. The sequence goes on along the minus strand of NC_091238.1, from coordinate 4,094,375 downwards.
ACTATCATATGGCATTAGATGCTATGGAAGACAAACAAAACACTGATGTAATTTACACAGATTTCGCAAAAGTTTTTGTTAAATGTGACCATGGTGTTATTGCACATAAAATGTGTTCAAAAGAAATTACTGGAAAAATAGGCAGATGGATCTACAATTTCCTGACCAACAGAACCCAATGTGTAATAGTCAACAAAATAAAATCCAGCCCATCAACCGTGTAGAGCTCAGTCCCCCAGGGTACTGTGCTTGCTCCAGTACTTTTTCTCATCCTCATATCAGACATAGACAAGAACACAACCTATAGCACTGTATCATCCTTTGCAGATGACACTAGGATCTTCATGAGAGTAGGCAACATAGAGGACACGGCAAACCTCCAGTCAGATGTAGATCAGGTCTTTCTATGGGCTACAGAAAATAATATGGTGTTTAACGAAGATAAGTTCCAGCTCATGCGCTATGGAAAAAATGAAAATATAAAAACGGAAACCACGTACAAAACTCAGGCAAATCATAACATAGAACAAAAAGGCAATGTAAAGGATCTGGGTGTACTCATGTCGGAAGACCTTACCTTTAAAGAACACAATAAAGTAGCCGTCACAACCGCAAGAAAAATGACAGGTTGGATAACAAGAACTTCTCACACTAGAGATGCTATACCGATGATGATACTTTTCAAAACGCTTGTGCTCTCTAGAGTGGAGTACTGCTGCACAATGACAGCCCCCTTTCAAAGCTGGAGAAATTGCTGACCTGGAGAGCGTGCAGAAACCTTTACTGCTAGAATCCACTCAGTAAAACATCTAAACTACTGGGACCAACTAAAGAGCCTAAATCTGTACTCCCTTGAGTGCAGGTGGGAGAAGTACATAATAATTTACATGTGGAAAATATTAGAGGGGCTGGTCCCAAACCTGCACATAGAAATAACATCACATGAGACCAGAAAACATGGCAGGATGTGCAGAATATCCCCGTTGAAAAGCAGAGGTGCAACAGGTACTCAGAGAGAACTCTATCAACATCAGAGGCCCGAGACTGTTCAACACGCTTCCGCTACACATAAGGGGCATAACTGACAATCCCCTCACAGTGTTCAAGAGAGAACTGGATAAGCACCTCCAAAGGATACCTGATCAACCAGGCTGTGACTCGTACATCAGGCTGCGAGCAGCCGCGTCCAACAGCCTGGTTGATCAGTCCGGCAACCAGGAGGCCTGGTCGACGACCGGGCCACGGGGACGCTAAGCCCCGGAAGCACCTCAAGGTAACCAAGGTATGTAATTACCTAAGTGTAATTACCTAAGTGTAGTTACAGGATGAGAGCTACGCTCGTGGTGTCCCGTCTTCCCAGCACTCTTTGTCATATAACGCTTTGAAACTACTGACGGTCTTGGCCTCCACCACCTTCTCACTTAACTTGTTCCAACCGTCTACCACTCTATTTGCGAAGGTGAATTTTCTTATATTTCTTCGGCATCTGTGTTTAGCTAGTTTAAATCTATGGCCTCTTGTTCTTGAAGTTCCAGGTCTCAGGAAGTCTTCCCTGTCGATTTTATCAATTCCTGTTACTATTTTGTACGTAGTGATCATATCACCTCTTTTTCTTCTGTCTTCTAGTTTTGGCATATTTAATGCTTCTAACCTCTCCTCGTAGCTCTTGCCCTTCAGTTCTGGGAGCCACTTAGTAGCATGTCTTTGCACCTTTTCCAGTTTGTTGATGTGCTTCTTAAGATATGGGCACCACACAACAGCTGCATATTCTAGCTTTGGCCTAACAAAAGTCATGAACAATTTCTTTAGTATATCGCCATCCATGTATTTAAATGCAATTCTGAAGTTAGAAAGCATTGCATAGGCTCCTTGCACAATATTCTTAATGTGGTCCTCAGGTGATAGTTTTCTATCTAGAACCACTCCTAGATCTCTTTCTTTATCAGAATTCTTTAAAGATTTCTCACATAATATATAGGTTGTGTGGGGTCTATGTTCTCCTATTCCACATTCCATAACATGACATTTATTAACATTAAATTCCATTTGCCAAGTGGTGCTCCATATACTTATTTTGTCCAGGTCTTCTTGAAGGGCATGACAATCATCTAAATTTCTTATCCTTCCTATTATCTTAGCATCATCAGCAAACATGTTCATATAATTCTGTATACCAACTGGTAGATCATTTATGTACACAATAAACATCACTGGTGCAAGAACTGAACCCTGTGGTACTCCACTTGTGACATTTCTCCATTCCGATACATTGCCTCTGATTACTGCCCTCATTTTTCTATCAGTCAGAAAATTTTTCATCCATGATAGAAGCTTACCTGTCACCCCTCCAATATTTTCCAGTTTCCAGAACAACCTCTTATGTGGAACTCTGTCGAAAGCCTTTTTTAGGTCCAGATAGATGCAGTCAACCCAGCCATCTCTTTCCTGTAATATCTCTGTGGCCCGATCATAGAAACTGAGTAAATTCGATACACAGGATCTTCCTGATCGAAAACCATACTGTCTGTCTGATATTATATCATTTCTCTCCAGGTGTTCTACCCATTTAGTTTTGATTAGCTTTTCCAATACTTTCACTATTACACTTGTCAATGATACAGGTCTATAATTGAGGGGGTCTTCCCTGCTGCCACTTTTGTAGATTGGAACTATGTTAGCCTGTTTCCACACGTCTGCTACGATTCCTGTACACAGGGATGCCTGAAAGATCAGGTGAAGTGGAATGCTGAGCTCAGATGCACATTCTCTCAGAACCCATGGTGAAACGCCATCTGGGCCAGCTGCTTTATTCCTCCCGAGCTCCTTTAGCATATTTTCCACTTCATCTCTAGACACCTCTATCCGCTCTATGTTGTTCTCTGGAATTCTTATTGTGTCTGGTTCTCTGAAGATTTCATTTTGTACAAACACACTTTGGAACTTTTCATTTAATGTTTCACACATTTCCCTTTCATTTTCCGTGAATCTGTTTCCCATTTTCAACCTCTGGATATTATCCTTTACCTGCAATTTGTTGTTTATGAATTTGTAGAATAGGCCCGGTTCTGTTTTACATTTATCTGCTATCCCTTTTTCAAAATTTCTTTCTGCCTCTCTCCTTACTGCTGTATAATTGTTTCTCGCATCTTTGTATCGCTGGTATGTTTGGGGGTTTGGCCTCTTCCTATACCGATTCCATTTTTGTGTCTTTTGGTCTCTTGCCCTCTCACAATTTCTGTCAAACCAATCCTGTTTTCTGGTCCTGCATCTCTGTTTTGGTATGAATGTTTGTGTGCCTTCCTCGTATATTTTTAAAAATTTGGCATACATTTCATTTACTTCCCTGCCTAGCAACAATTCTGTCCAATTACACTCATTAAAAAAATTTCGAAGTTCCCCATAGTTGCCTCTCTTTAAATCGAGTTTATCAACTGTTTCAATGTCCCCATTTTCTTCTAGATGATATCTTAAAGCATATTTAATGTCTAACAGGACGTGATCACTCTTTCCCAAGGGAGGAAGGTACTGGATGTCAAAAATCTCTTCTTCTTTCCTGGTGAATACTAGATCCAGTACTGACGGTATATCTCCTTCCCTCATTCTTGTGGCTTGCTTTATGTGTTGATACAAGAATGTCTCCAGAATGAGGTTCACAAATCTGCATGTCCAAAAGTCCTCCGTTCTTGCTTCATAGGCCTCCCAGTCTATTGCTCTAAAGTTGAAGTCCCCCAGTATCAACAGTCGTGATTTATCTTTATCTGCTTGTACAATAATATCTCTCATGACCATTATGAGGCCCTCTCGTTTGTCATCCAGTTCTTCCTTTGTCCACGTGTTGCTTGCTGGTGGGCTGTAGGTATTTACAATTATCAGGTTATCATCCTGATTCCAGACCTGCAATGCCATTATGTCAATATCTCGAGGGTTTTCAAATATTAACTCTTTTACCTTCAGGTGTTTTTTCACCAGTACAGCCACTCCTCCTCCCTTCCTAGTTTTCCTGTCACGTCTCCAAACTGAGTAGCCTCTTGGGAATATGACTTCATTTATTATATTTCCTTCAAGTTTCGTTTCTGATAATGCAACAATATCTGGGACCCTAAGCTGGATTATATCTTGCAACTCCAAAGTTTTTGACCTCACTCCATCTATGTTGGTATATACAATTTTCAGGAACATGTTCCCTTTTCCTTTGCTCTTTACTCCCCCTTCCACTACTGATCTTGTTGCTTTGTTTTTATGTACCATTTCACAAGCTTTCCAGTCCCTGTCACTTTGTAAAAAAAAGAATTTCTGTCTTCTTCATTTCTATCCCCATTTAGCCGTTTTGCCTCAATTAAGTTCATTTTCAGCTTTTCTCTGTCTTCCTTGGGGAGGTCTTGTCTTATTGACCAAGATTTGCCAACCTCATCACTCTGCAGTTTCCTGGCATTTCTTAGCACTTCCATCATGTTTTTCACTCCATTAAAGGTCACCCTTAAGGGGCGGTTCTTTTCTTTCTCATATTTTCCTATTCTTCTAAAATCACTGACATTTTCCTTTGAGCCTTCTCCTAAACCTACTATTTTCTCTATGATTTTCATCTCTTCTGCCGCTCGGTCCACCCTAGATGAAATTTCCTTCTCTAAACATCCAAAAATGATTATGGACTTAGTTCTATCTGCAGTGTTTTGTACCAGTTTACTGTTGGTAACCAGTTCTTTCCTAATTGCTTGCCTAATTTCTGCTTCTTGTTGGTCATTTCTGGTTTTGACTTCCGAACACACTTCTTTGATAGTCTCTTTCTCTTTTACAACTTGAGCATATGTCGCTTTTATTTCTTCTTTATACTTTTCTAGTTCTTTATTCACCTCCTCTATGTGAGTTGTCAGTGAAGTTTCCAGTTGGAGATCCTTACCTAACTCTATGTTAGCCCTTAGGCTTGCTTGAAGTTGTTCACCATATGAGTCTATCTTCTTGTTTATTTCTTCAAAGTCACCACACTTCACTTTCCATGCCTCATTTTCTTTCACTAGTTCCTTGATTTGCTCCTCCTGATTTGTTACCTTGTCTGTTAATGCAGTAATAATCTTACCTTGTTGAAGCATACTCCCTTTTAGAGTGCAAAGCTCACTCCAAAGAGCTCCATTGTCCTCTTCTAATTTAAGCACTTTTTCTTCATACTTCATTTGCATGTCCTCAATTATCTCTAACCTGCCAAGAACACCTCCTTTCCTTATATCTTGTGTTGAGAATCCTTTGAAACCATCATCTGATGGTGTGTCTACCTTCTCAGTGGGGGTGGTGGCGGCGGCCATCTTTGATTTTGTTCTAGACCAAAACAAACTTTTCCACTCGGCTATTTTCACTCAGTTTTACTTGTTTATTGTATTTTATTTGCTTTTACTCTTCCCTGAACCTTTATGTAACCTGGGACACCACTGTAGCCCTCAACCTGTTCCCAATACTTAGGTAATTCGATATTTCCAGGAGCTTGCTGCAGTGTGACTTCTGCCTCCTCCAGCTTCACCTCACCTGTGTGGTTTGTTTTGAGATGCCTACCTTTCTGGGTGCCTAACCCCGGTTGATGGCAGACAGGAAATATCCCCAAATACAAAGTGGAGTTTTCCCTAGGCCATTGCTCCTTGCACCTCTCTGAGGGGGCCAGGTTCAGGCTCTTGGTCCTTGGTAGGCAGAACTCCATTGACTGAAGCCCCGGACTAATATAGCATATATCAGTCCTGTAGCTCCAGGGAGCCAGAGGGGCTCCCTACAGAAAAACAATTTGTAAAACCTTATTCTTTTAAGTGAACATGAATGTGATCTCACCTTTCAGATTCTTCTCAATTTCTTTCAAATCTGCTTCTAAATCTTCAAATTTTATATTAGATACACGTTCAACTATATATGGATCTGGAATGGGTAGTTGAGCCTTGTCAGTGCCAGCATCCACACCTTCATATTTCTGTTGACAAAAATAAAATTGTGTAAAAAAAAAAAAAAAAAAAAAAAAGGCATTGATTGTAATGAAATGGTAATTTCTCAGTGAGCCCCAGTGGCACCCTGAACCTACAATTCTGATACAGTGCCAAACTATGGTGTGCCATCAGTCGCAAAGTTCTTTTAGGCCTACCAGGGGCCACGAGCCAGTACATGACCCCTCCCCCTCCCCCCTTAACGGGGTGCAGAGAACTATGATCTAATTGTCAGTGAATTAGAATCGTGTTCACCACCAACAGAAAAGCACCCACAAATTCAATGAGAAAACAGACCACTGCTGGTTATAAGGAAATATCAATGGCTTAACTCGCCAACAAAACTCCCCAAACATACTGTAATGTAAACATAATAATAATAATAATAATAAATAATAATTAAATAAATAAATAAATAATAATTATAATAATAGTAATTGTTTAATCTGGTAAAGGTACAAACATACAAGATGAGTTACAAACAGAATGTTGGATTTGTAGATAGAGCTAGTACATACCATGACTAAAGCTACTAACACGCATAGCATTTTGGGCAAAAATTTATCAATCAATTGAAAAGCTATCATACTAGTGAGTGTTCATTCGCCTCCCCCCCCCTCTTTTTTCCTCATTTGGGGGGAGGAGGGAGGCAGACTGGGTCAGCCAAATGCTTCACTCCTCAGATTTATTATGGCAAAAAACCAGCATTGAATGTAATGAAATGCCATTTTCTGAGTGAGCCCCGGAGGCTCCCTGGAGCTTATCAGGCTAATATATGTTATATTAGACCAGGACATTAGCTAAGGAGTTCAGACCTGCCAGGGACCAGCGCCAGAACCTGGCCCCTTCAGAGAGGTTTCAGGGAGCAATGGGCACTGGAAAACCCCCTTGTGGTTAGGGTTTTCCTGATCAGCCATCGACCAGGGTTAGGCACCCAGAAAGGTAGGTATAACAAAAACCCCACACAGTAAAAAACTAAAACAAAAACCGAACAGAGAGGTAGAAACTCCCTACAATCCCAAGGAAACAAGCAAACATTACACTTTACTGTCGTGCTGATTGTTCGTGCAGCCCTCCCTGCTCCGAGAGGGGGAGGGGGGGAGCCCCGGACCTCACCTCTTCGGCTGCCTAGCATCAGTTCGGAAGCTAAGCTTCAACCAACACGAAAAAAACGCCGACCGGATTTGCCAGGGAGCCTCCGGGGCTCACCCAGAAAATGCCGTTTCATTACATTCAACGCTGGTTTTCTGTGGGGAGCCCCTACGGCTCCCTGGAGCTTCATATCCAAAGAGAAGGAAAAGAAAGGGCTGACCTGGGAGGCGGCTGCCACAAACTCCGTAACGCGAAGCCGAGACAACAGGCTGCAACCTGTGACCCAATGTAACAAGAATGCACAGGAGCAGACATGCACATAAAGAACGGGCGGCCAGGAACCTGTGCGACCCTCAAATCCTCGCGCCCGAAATGAGCCCTAGACGTCACCAACACAGCAGCAAAAGCTGCAAACATCCGAAGAGCACGGGCGCAAGGATAGACTGCAGGCTGGAAGAACTAAAAACTCTGCGGACGACCTGGGAGACTCGAGCCCTGAAACAGGGAACCAGATCAACCCGAAGCGCATCCCCAGACACGGCACGCATGTAATGGCAAAAAACACAACCGGAAAACACAGGACGCACCCCCGGCCGAACCAATCAAGCATCAATAACCCAAGGACCCCCCCCCCCCCCTCCCGGTAAGCAGCCGTCTCGACTGTCGCCAGAAGGACGGAGAAAGGCTGCAATGTACAAACCTACCACCAGTACCAAAGAGCAGAAACCTGAACTGAAGGGGCTACCACAAACTGAGGAGAGGATAAGAGGGCACCCTGATCAAGAACCAGGACGGCTCAGGCGACGCATGAGCAGGCCGGAGGTGAAACAAAACACGAGAAAGCGTACGGAACAAGGCAGATGTGATGTCCACCCCGCACACAAGCCGGAGCGGCTCCGCCAGCGCCGCACAAAAAGTGACAGTAAGAAACATCAAATAACTGTAGTCCTGAAAACCCAAGAAAGGACAAGACAGCCCGATGCAAAAGAGAAGACGACCTATGAAGAGCAAGGAAAAGGTGCATAGAAACACCAGGAACATCATACAGTCGCCGAGACGAAGCTCGCAGGTGGGACACCATTAACAAAACCACCTGATCACAACACAGAGATAGTGATACCCGCGTCAAAAAACCAAACGCGAAGAGCCGAGGAGAAGGCCGAACCAGTCACGTACAGGACCGGTCCGACCTGCCGAAAGAGGTGGAGCCGTGGGAAAACGCCTCGGGTTTGGACACCTATGAAGCATCATCTGAAAATAAAGCTGGGCTGGCCACCAAGGGACCATGAAGACTACTCTCTTGGGAATGGGCTTCAACCGAGCCAGAACCCGAAGCAACAGCTGGACCGGGAGAAAAGGTACAGGTACCCCCCACCTAGACCAGTCCTGCCAAAAGGCATCCACTGTGAATGCCTCACAGACGGGTAAGAGCGCCACATAGAATGGCCGGACGCCTAGACCACGCTGACTTTAAGACATCCATAGCCAGGAGTCCATACGTCCGGCAGAGCCAACGAAACGAGTCGGCGACGACTGGCCAATCCGTTACCAGAGGAATGAACCGAGACAGCTGTCTGCCAGGACGTAGGACACACCCCGGACATGAACCTCACGGTTAGCCAAACCCATAGAATCCAGCAAACGAGCCACTTGAAGGGACCAACCCCAAAGGCAAACACTGGTTCCGGCAAAGAACCGCCAGAGAACAGTCCGAATGGAGCCAAATTGTAGAGCACCGAGTGACCCGAACTCTCCGAAGCGCAAACCAGACAGCCACGAACTCCTGAACCATGCTGTGAGCCCAACGGACAGACAGACCCCACCATCCCCGGCCGACCTGGTAAGCACTGGTCACAAAGCCCCAGTTGAGAGATGACCCGTCCGTGAACACATCGAGCGAAGGCTCGGGAGGTGCCAAGGCACAGAACCCCGAAAACCCCAAGGAGGAAGCTGGTGACGCAGCACCAACACAAGATGCCCGGAGGAACGAACCCAACGATTGCACGAGAGGCGGAAGGGAAGTCTCCGATGGAACCAAACAGACGCCCCGAAGCCAAACCCGACCCTGCAGGCAGACCAACAAGTCGAAGTTCAGACTCCCACACAACTGCTCGAGCAAACGCCGAGCAACCCGGGACCCCCCTCATGAACAGCCGAAGGCGGGACCACAGCCGCAGCAACACTTCTGGATGGAGGGACAAGGAGCCCTAAAGAGCCCTAAACAAGACCCAGCCAGGTCCGAACCCAGGCCGGAAACAGATGGAACAGCCTCCAGATCACCAGGAAACCAAACCCGGTGATCTGGAAAGAACCACACACCTGGCGAGCAGACAAGCGGACCGACTGGGAGCCCACACCAGCCTGTCGCCAAGGTAGGCCAGACACCGAATCCCAAGCAGACCCAGACAGGGCATCAAGATCCGGTAAAGATGCGTAAATACACCAAGTGCCAATTACAAACAAGGGAAGGCAACAAAAGCGGCAAGCCTGAAGCCCCACCACCAACTGTGCCAGTCCCTTCTGCTTCTGGGTGGAGTTTTTCGCCCATCCAGTCTGCTTGCTTTCCACTTTTGCTGGCGTGTTTTTGTATCTTTTGCGTCGGTCACAGCCCCCTGTTCTGGTGGCCATTTTCTTCTGCCGGTTTCCCGGCGTGGCCACCAGGGTGGCGTTGAGGTTTGTTTACATGCGCTTGGGTGTGCGAGCGTCTTGAGAGTTTTTTCACCTTTTAAAAAAAAATAAAAAACCAGCAAGAGGACAACGTACTCAGGCAGAACAGAGCCGGCCGCTATTTCGGCTGCCCGAAATGCTTTGCGTAATAGTGGCTTTAGGCATTGTATGTACTAGCTCTATCTATAAATCTATTAATTTTTGTAAAACCTCTTGTATGTATGTACTTTACCTGAATAAACATTTATTTATTCATTTATTTATTTATATTAGAGGTGATAACAAGCTGTGCAGTACCCTGCGCCCCTACCAGTGCAAACTCCCTCTTACCCTAAGGCTAAGGGTGTGAGAAACACCCCAACACAAAGGGTGGTTGAATACTGAGCAGCAAACGACCAAACAGAGACAGAACCTAAGGAACTTGTAGTTGGCGGCCCCAAGCCCAAATGGCAGTATTTACCGGCCACCTAAAGAAGGTAGCCCTAGGCGCATGCCGCCCAAGTACTGAAGAGAATACTCTAGCGCACCACCCATGGAACAGCCCACACCACAAGGCACAGATCTGGAGACGTCAGGAGCCAGAGCACACAACTTTAGCCTAGCGCATCAGCCTCAGAACTGAGGTTTTGGGTGGTCGGCATAAGGGATCTAGAGCTCCGCCTTCCCCCACCCAGGGAGCTGTGCAGACGGCAGCGTGGCAACATGGTGGTGACATGCTCGTTTGCTTGTTTATCTTTAGGGAGTTGTGTCAACTCGTTTGACTTTTAGTAATAGTTTAAACCAGAAAGGGAGTTTGTTTTGGAATGCTTACCTTTCTGGGTCCCCTGACTTGGTCAATGGCAGACAAAGAATGCTCCAAACCACATGTGCATTTCTATAGGCCATTGCTCCTCGTGCCTCTCTGAGGGGGCCAGGTTCTGGCTCGTGATCCCCAGAAGGCCTAAGAACTCCACTCACACTGCCTGATGCCAGAGTCTAATATATGCATATCAGCTTGGATAAGCTTCAGGGAGCTGTAGGGGCTTTTCCCAGGAAGGGAACAAAAATCTAAGAGCCAGGGCCGAAGCGAATTCCAAAGAGTGTATGATGTGATGGTGTCCCACCCCTATATTTCTCCTAACACAGCTTAACCCTTTAACTGCGCAACATGCCTGCAGGCCCACATCTGGGGTGCGCTACGCACCTCCAGGTATTTGTATTTTTCACGTTCCATTCAAAACTCCCGCGGCTACATGGGGTTCACATCAGCTTCCTCAGGGCTCTTGTAAACAGATGCCATCTTTAAAAAAAATCATGGTCCACATTCCCAGGTGTGAAAGCCTCAGTAGTGAGTGAGCAACCAAGGCTGGCGCACGCAGCATGAGCGCACAGCACTGCTGTTCAGCATGTGACCACAGCATCGCCTAATAATGCCAAAATATATATATAACCTGTATCATTTAGCCATAATAATATTATAGAAGAGCCTGAGTGTGATAATGATTGGGTACAATGTTCATATATCAGTGATTCAATACTGTTCACGATATTCACAGCGCTAGCCACAGCACCACAGCATTATTTCATCATCTAGGAATTTTCAAAAGACTTCTTAGGTTCCTTTTCAAAATAAACTTGTAGTCAATCATTCATTTACAGGAATTAGTGACCAGGATTGTGGTTATAATTAGCATTGTGCGTAGTATTGTGGAAGGAGGAATTTTGGTGAGGGAGGGAGGAAGGGAGAGAATTGAGGTAGCCTCACTGTGTGTGGCAACCACTCTTGTTTTGCTCACCATACTAGCTTCGTGGTTCGCTATGGGGAACACACATGCACATGGGTATATACAGTGTGTGTGTATAGTGTAATAACAGCAACAGGAATATGTTGAGTGGAGCTATTTTGGTGAGGGAGGTGACATCGTAATCGTAGCATCGTCTGCTATCTGCAGTGTGATTTCTCATGCAGTGTATGGTGGCCACTGTACTGTTTGGACAATACCGGCTTACTTGCATAGTTCTGGTAAATAAAACGTGTAGGTATATAAAACATGTGTAAACAGTGTAATAAAAACAATAACAGTATGGTGGGAGGAGCAATGTTGGCAAATTGGAGTGTGGGAGGGCTGTCTGGGTGTGGCTGCTCACACTCGCAATGTTCTGAATGTGTTGATGGTAAATGTATGTAGTGTGACAGTGTATATCTTGAGAACACTTCTTGAGATGATTTCGGGGCTCTAGTGTCCCCGCGGCCCGGTCCTCGACCAGGCCTCCACCCCCAGGAAGCAGCCCGTGACAGCTGACTAACTCCCAGGTACCTATTTACTGCTAGGTAACAGGGGCATTCAGGGTGAAAGAAACTTTGCCCATTTGTTTCTGCCTCGTGCGGGAATCGAACCCGCGCCACAGAATTACGAGTCCTGCGCGCTATCCACCAGGCTACGAGGCCCCTTATGTACATATGTGTACATAAGTGTGTATAGTATAGTGTGTACATATGTTGTAAATATACATAAATGAACATTAAACATTGGTGTGAATAACTGTATGATGGGAGGAGCAATGTTGGCAAATACAATGTTGGAGGAGTGAAGGAGGGCTAGTTGAGTGCGACAGCTCACACTTGCGGTGTTCTGAATGTGTTGATAGTGAATGTATATAGTGTGTGACAGTGTATAGTCTGTAATAAGATTGTATATTTACATAAATTAGTATGATACGTGGTAAATTTGTGCAACATATGTGTACACAAGTGTCATGCACGTAACAGTGTCCTTGGACAGTACGGATGTTTTACTGCCATAATATAGTGTACGTGTTCATTATACATAGGATTAGCATGTAAAAACAAAATGTATTCGGAACTGCGCAAAAAATTAACAAAAATATATTCACAGCAACTCGCGCGCCCCGCCCCGGGTGCCCTACTGGCCCCGGAAGCATACGTCACGGGCGAACGGGGAATGATGACTTCACGCGCCAATTTACGGACCCCATAGCGACCAAAGTAAGTACAATTTCAATTTTTTTTTTGACATACCCATACTGAGGGAAGGGTTTTTGACACTTAAAAAAAAAAAAAAAAATTCAAGAGAATTTATTTCCTGTGCAATGGGGGGGGGGGGATCATATTTAGAGGCAGCGCAGTTAAAGGGTTAAAAAGTCATATCTCCATAACCTGAGCGTTCTCTGATATCCAGGGGACATTTTCATATGTGTGAGTGTGTGGAGCATTATCAGGTTGGCTGTAAAATTGCCATTTAAGTTTGATTATGCAAGGAGCTTACGCCCTTTTGGGGCACAAGATGGCGCCGAGCCATTCTGTTTCCCTCCAAAACGTTGTGACACCTTCTGGCACCTGATTGGCCAGGTGAGGTCATGTGCCAGAAGTAACCAATGACGAGAGCCCTCGGGCGGCATGACGTCACGAGACGGAGGGCTTTTGGGGCGGCTGGCGCCTGGGCGGGAGAGTCTGTCATGAGCCACCCTAGAGTGTGGACGCTCTTGAGTGAGCTCCAGATCTTGAGGCCAGAAAGCCCCTACCAGTGGATTTAAGCATCACTTTAATACTGCAAACATCCCGTGGAGTGCCAGGAAGCAAGGATTGGCCGGGATAGAGAGTCAAGAGCTCTGTAGCAGGGGTGAACGTTGGGCTGGAAATGTCTGGGATGACCAGCGAATCACGTTCTACATATCATGCGAGTAGTGACGGCCAGGCCGAATCTACTGGAAGTGAGGCAAGGGAAAGCTCCACTGAACTGCAAGTGTGTCTACAGCACCCGTGAGAGGAGGAGGAGGACGACGGCGCAAGAACCTGACTCCAGTACCCCGAGTGAGAGGAGGAGGAGGAGGAGGAGGACCGTACCTGCCAGGCCTGAGTACGGCGAGGACGTGATACTACGAGGATGACTGAGGAACTTGTGTGTGTGGGAACTGATCAACGGAAGACCAGAAGCCAGGACCAAGAACCTCATCATCCCTCGCTAAAGGACGAGTCGGCTTCGTAAAGGAATGAAGTAAGGTAGATAGTTATCCCTCCCTTTACCCCTTTGATCTAGGTGAGCTAGGATATTTTATATGTCGTGAGCATTTCTTGTTACCATTTATTGTATATGTGATAGTGTTAGGCTAGGAGCCAAGGCTCATGTAGGCGTAAATTGGTGGTGGAACATAAGTACGTAGATGCAGTGATGTTAATGTCTGGGAATAGTAGCTGGTTCTCAAGAAGCCAGAAATGAATTTTGAATCATCCAGCTGATAGTGTTGCCAGAGGCGCGAGGTGTCCCCCCCTGCCGGTTTGACAGTTGGAGCCGCCAGCTGATTGTGTTGCCAGAGGCACGAGGTGTGTACCCACCACCTGACGTGTGGACTCTGTCAGCTGACCGTGTTGCCAGAGACGCGACGAGAGAAGGTTGCGCCATCAGAAATTTCCACCTGATTATTTCCCTATGCAAGGGTATATATTTTTCTTCGGTAAATTTTTAATCTTACGTATGTGTTTGAGTGAACCTTCATTCTCTAGGGCTATCTTGGGTGAAACCGTTGATGTCACCTTGCACTGCACATGAGATTGCATCGTTAAATTAGATAACTAATGAGACCACTGACGTGTTGCTGGGACACGAGTATAACCACCAAGCTGGCGACCAGATATCAAAGAGAGTGTCCCAGTGTCAAGACGGGCAGGTTCAGGTGTGTACAAGTAGACTTGAACCTCTACACTCACTAGGGGAATATATAAGGCCAGCCCTTAGTTGACTGGGGGGTTATGGAATGGATATGGTTGGGACAACCCTAACCATAGGCAGGAAGTGGGGTTCCCTTGAAAATGAGCACCGCCTACCAGTACGTGAGGCGTTAAGCAAAGAGCAGAGACATGGCTTACTTCAGAATCGGCGCAAACAGCTTCAACAAGGCCGCTGACGCCCAAGCCACCAAGGCAATCACACTAGACACAAGTCCAGAACCTAACTCCTCCACATTTAGTTAGAAAAAGAATCACAAGAAAGAAGCCAAATGCCCATGGGTATGCAAATCCTCAGCCACCAGGGACACTGAAAGGGAGGGAACCTGCACATGAAGCTGCACCTGGCCGATATCACGACACGAGGAAGCATGGAGACTAACAAGCATGGATTGAGGTGCTCAAAATTCCCCCCCCCCCCACACCAGGTAAACCTGAACAACCGTAGTCAACTCCCGCCACTGAAGCGTGCTGGTATGACAGATCGCATGCCATGTCCCCAAAGAAAAGAATGGGCAGTCTGCTAGTCAGGAAGACTTCAGCACCTTGTAATGCACCTAGTAAAGAAAAGAGGAGCCAATCTCAAAAGAAGGAGGATCCATTACCGAGGCGTAGTAGGGGTCTCGCAGGAAGCAAGCTGCAAGAACCTCCTGCACCTCCCTCGGCGGGATGCAGGAGGCCGAAAACCTCAAGGAGCAGGGAACAGAGGAACCCAAGGGAACCCGGAACCAAACCCTGGGAGGAGTCGAACCCCACATCAAACTCGTACAGGGAGGGGGGGATAGGAAAACCCTGTCCCCTGTAACAACAAGCCCTGCAACGAGGGTACGAACACCCAAGCTGGGTCAAACAGGGCCCAAGGCCCCCCAAATCGACTCCTTCCCAGCCCCAGGATCATCCAGGTCCCTTGACCCGGGGCTAAGCCATCCTTCAAACCCTCTGCCTCTGGAGAAAAGGCAGAGTCCATTGGAAAAGCAAGGATGAAGGAGGACCCGCTGGCAAGACCCAAAAGTCCCTGTAGCAGGAACAGGCTTGAATACCACCACCACCTCCCATCCAGAAGAGGCAGTCCCCACCCGAGTCTCAACACCAATAAAACCGTGCCCCAACTTCGCAACCCTCAGATGTTTGGGAGCCGGGAGCAGGGAAGGGAGGAGGGGGGGGGGACAGTATAAACCACAGCAGTGGAAGGACAAGGAGGGGCACGGACTAAACCAGAGTCAAAACGACTGACATTCCCAAGTCCAAGTCACTATAACCAAAGCGGGGAAGCCACGGAATATCCAGAAAGGAAACCTAGAGCACTGCAGCAACCTAAACTGTGATTGCAACACAGATGCTGCGTACACCTGATCAACAGCATTATCAGTCTGGGTGAACTGGAGTACATGCAAGGAACACCACTCGCAGGACTCCGGGTCAAAGGTGTCACAGACCCAACAAGCAGCATGATGGAGGCAAAGATGGTCAGTGTCACCCTGAGACAAGGGGACAGAGCAACCTTCAAACTCACACAAAGTGAGGTGGGACTCAGAGGTTTCCTCCATCAGACCAATGAGCTCCAATGGGGGTTTCCAGGGCCCTTAGGCTGACTGCTAAGGGAAACCCAGGCAAGGTACTTTTAACCGGTTACCCAGAGCTACCAAGCAAACTAAAAACAGAGCCCCTGCGATGTGTGCAATCACAGGGACCTAGCGGAGGGCCACCAAAATCATACAAGTGGTCCTGCAGCCACACCAGACAGACCCCTCCAACAGGAAAAAGAAAAAAAAACGCAAAATGTCTCCAGGGTAACAGAATCGGTCACTATGCATATATCTGACAGCTGCACAGTACTTTACGCCCAGTCAGCAACAACACTACTTCCTACCCAAGGTCAAACATGAATGAGAACAGCCCCAGCTGATCCCAAGAATAAGGCAATCACTTAGCAGCAACAGAACCCACATGGAGGTAATCTCCCGAATGGTTCATGGAAGATAACCCTAAACCGAATGGTAGTACTTACAGGGCACCTATGGAAGGTGGTCTTAGGCGCATGCAGCTAGGGGCACTTTCCTTGGGCCTGCCAGTACTCTTGTGTTACTCCTGGCTTGCACACCACTACGCAGAAACTACTACATGGGGAACTTCGAACAAATTTTAATGAGTGTAATTAGACAGACTTCTTGTTAGACAGGGAAGTAAATGAGATGCATGCCAAATTTTGCAAAATATACGATGAAGGCATACAAACATTCATACCTAAACAGAGATGCAGGGCCAGAAAACAGGATTGGTTTAACAGTAATTGCAAGAGGGTCAGAGACCAAACGACACAAAAAACCAGCGTTGAATGTAATGAAATGCCATTTTCTGGGTGAGTCCCAGAGGCTCCCCAAAGCTATCCAGGCTGAATGGAAAGCTATCCAGGCTGAATGGAAAGCTATCCAGGCTGAATGGATATGTATAACTTTCTGGCATCAGTCAATGCATGGAGTTCTTGCCTACCGGGGACCACAAGCCAGAACCTGGCCCCCTCTAGAGAGGCAAGGGGAGTGATGGCCTATAGACCCCCCTTTATGATTGGGAGCATTCTATGTCTGCCGTCAACCGGGATAGGCACCCAGAAAGGTAGGCACCCCAAAACAAACCCCTATTCTGGTAAACTATTGCAACCGAAGACCGAACAAGTGAACAGAACTCCCCAAACGAAAATTAGCAAACAAGCATGATGTCATCATGTCGCCGTGCTGCTGTCTGCGAAAACCCCACCTCCCAGGGACGGGGGAGGGGGAAGCCCCAGACCGCACCGTCGGCGACCAAACCGTTAGTTTTTAGGCTGGATGTCAAAAAATGCGAAAACACTGCCAACCGGAGGGAGAGAGGGATGCTGGGGAGCCTCCGGGACTCGCCCAGAAAATGGGGTTTCATTACAGGTAGCGAGTTTCATTAATAGCGAGGCTGTCCTGACTGTGGGAGCAGTCTACAGAATTCCTAACACTGATGTGACAGAATTTAACTCTAACCTTAGAAATCTAATACTAGAAAACAGACTGATCAAAAACCACTTAATTACTTTTGGGGACTTTAACATTGACCTTTGCGAGCCTGATAACCCTCCTGCTGCTAGTTTCCTCAACTGTATGAATTCCTGCTTCCTCATACCCTTAATCACTAGATCTACTAGAATCACTGATAGTACTGCCCCAGCTCTTGATCACATCTGGACCAACATAACCTCTCCGCTTACTTCAGGGATAATCACTGATAGCACTACAGACCATTACCCCACATTTCTCCTAACCAACAATCACAAACCACCTCTAGATACAAGGAAGATAAGCTTTAGGCTGCACAATGAAACTTCTATAGGCAATTTTATAGCTGTTGCCGCTAATATCAACTGGGAGTCCGAATTAGGTATCATAGGGGGCATCAACCTAGCAGTGCAATCATTTCTTCAAAAAACTCTCAGCCTTTATAACACCCACTGTCCTAACGAAACAAGTCACAACTAAAAGGCTAAACAATCCTTGGCTTACAAAGGGAATATTTAAATCTATTAATAAAAAAACATGAACTTGAGAAGAAGTATAGGTTAGGTATCAACTCCAAAGAACTTTCAAAGAATTACTCATCATTACTATCTAAAATAATTAGAAGAGCCAAAATTAAATACTACGAAGATAAATTTACTCAAACAAGGGGCAACATCAAGAAAACATGGAGCACAATTTCACAAATATTTGAATCAAAAAAGATTTTAAATAACAAACCAATAATCCTGTCCAATAATGATGGTCTGCTTTCAGCCACTGATACTGCTATTGAATTCAATAGGTTCTTCTCATCCATTGGGCCATCCCTTGCTAATGATATTCCATCTTCCAGTACTAGTGTTCAGGACTATCTTACAGGTAACTACCCACAGTCTCTGTACCTAACGCCCGCTAATTCCACTGATGTAAATGAGGTAATCCTTTTCCTTAAGACCAAGTCTAGTGCCCATGAGGAGATACCAACTTTAATCTACAAAAAAGCCTCCAGATCTTTAGCTCCTGCCATTGCATTGCTCTACAACAAGTCACTTGAACTCCAAACTTTTCCAGATATTCTAAAAAAGCGAGAGTAACCCCTGTCCATAAATATGTTGATCTGACTGATGTCAACTTCAGACCTATATCAATTCTGCCAAACTTGTCAAAAATATTTGAAAAACTAATCTACAAGCAGCTTTACTCTTATCTAGCCAAACACAATATACTAAGCTCTTGTCAATATGGCTTCAGACCCAAAAAGAGCACTAATGATGCACTTATTAGTATGATTAACTTGATACATGCAGCTCTTGATAAAAATGAGTTCCCTGTTGGGATATTTGTGAACCTACGTAAGGCTTTTGACACTGTCAACCATCTAAAACCTTCTTCTTAAATTACATCATTATGGAGTCAGAGGTCACTCTCTGCAATACCTTCAGCCCTACCTTACTGACAGGCTCCAGTATGTTTCTGTGAATAATTCCATTACTCCGACACTACCAATAAACATCGGTGTTCCACAGGGCAGCATACTTGGCCCTCTCCTCTTTTTCATCTACATTAATGACCTTCCAAATGCCTCTCAACACCTCAAACCAATCTTATTTGCTGATGACAACTTTCATTTTCTCCAGTCCTGACCCTCTTGCTCTAAATGTCACTGTGAATACTGAACTAAATAAAGTCCATCTTTGGCTAACTGCTAACAAACTCACCCTTAACATTGACAAAACTTTCTATATTTTGTTTGGTAATAAATCCTCAAATGAAATTAATTTAAGAATAAACAATATACAAATCAGTAGTGAAGTTGATGGTAAATTCCTTGGTGTCTTCATCGATAACAAGCCGAATTTCCATGGATACATTCTAAATATAGCAAAAAAAAAAACAGCGTTGAATGTAATGAAACGCCATTTTCTGGGTGAGCCCTGGAGGCTCCCTGGAGCTTATCGGGCTAATGTATGTTATATTAGACCGGGACATTAGCTAAGGAGTTCAGACCTACCACGGACCAGCGCCAGAACCTGGCCCCTTCAGAGAGGTTTCAGGGAGCAATGGCCCTGGAAAACCCCTTGTGGTTGGGGTTTTCCTTATCTGCCATCGACCGGCGTTAGGCACCCAGAAAGGTAGGCATAACAAAACAAACCCCACATGGTAAAAAACTAAAACAAAAACCGAACAGAGAGGTAGAAACTCCCTACAATCACAAGGAAACAAGCAAACAAGCAAACATCACACTTTACTGCCGCGCCGATCGTCCGCGCAGCCCTCCCTGCCACGGGAGGGGGAGGGGGAGCCCCGGACCTACCGCGCCGGCTGCCAAGCTTCAACCAACGCGAAAAACCGCCGACCGGTGGGAGGGAGGGTTGCCAGGGAGCCTCCGGGGCTCACCCAGAAAATGGCGTTTCATTACATTCAACCCTGGTTTTCTGTGGGGAGCCCCTACGGCTTCCTGGAGCTTCATACCCAAAGAGAAGGAAAAGAAAGGGCTAACCCGGGAGGCGGCCGCCACAAACTCTGCAACGCAAAGCCAAGACAACCGGTCGCAAACCTGCGACCCAAGGCAACAAGAACGCCCAGGAGCAGACGCGCATAAGGATGGGCGGCCAAGAACCTGTGCGACCCACAAATCCCTGCGCCCGAAATGAGCCCTAGACGTCGCCAACACAGCAGCAAAAGCTGCAAACGTCTGAACAGCACGGGCGCAAAGACAGACCACAGGCTGGAAGAATCAAAACTCTGCAGACGACCTGGGAGACCCGAGCCCTGAAAACAGGGAACGAAGGAACCGAATCAACCACAGCGCAGCCCCAGACACGGTACGCCGGCAACTGCAAAAAGCACAACCGGACAACACAAGACGCACCCCCCGGCCAAACCAATCAAGTACCAATACCCCAAGAACCCCTCCGGAAAGCAACCGTCTCGACCGTCGCCAGGACGGAGAAAGGCTGTACACGTATAAAACTACCACCAGTACCAAAGAGCAGAAAACTGAACCGAAGAGGCTACCACAAACTGAGGGGAAGATAAGAAGGCACCCTGAACAAGGACCAGGATGGCTCAGGCGACGCATGAGCAGGCCGGAGGGGAAACAAAACACGAGAAAACGTATGAAACGTCATACAGTCGCCATGACGAAGCTCGCAGGTGGGACATCGTCAACAAAGCCACCTGAACACCATAGAGATGGTGACACCCATGTCAAAATACCAGACGCGAAGAGCCAAGGAGAAGGCCGAACCAGTCACGGGCAGGACCGATTCGGCCTGCTGAAAGAGGCGGAGCCTCAGGAAAAATGCCCCGGGTTCGGACACCTATCAAGCAGCGTCTGAAAAGAAGGCCGGGCCGGCCACCATGGAACAATAAGGACTGCTCTCGTGGGAATGGGCTGCAACCGAGCCAGAATCCGAAGCAACAGCTGGACCGGGAGAAGAGGAACAGGTACCCCCCACCTCGACCAGTCCTGCCGAAAGCATCCACCGTGAAGTCCTCGCAGGTGGGAAAGGGCGCCACAAAATGGGCGACACCTAGACCACGCTGACCCGAAGACGTCCATGGCCAGGAGTCCATACGCCCGACAGAGCCAACAAAACGAATTGGCGACGACTGGCCAACCCACGAAGAGGAATGAACCGAGACAGCTGTCCGCCAGGATGCAGGACACACCCCGGACATGAACCTCACGGTTAGCCAAACCCGTGGTTCCGGCAAGAACCACCAGAGAACAGTCCGAACAGAGCTGAATGGTAGAGCACCTAGTGACCCAAACCCTCCGAAGCGCAAATCAGACAGCCACGAACACCCGAACCGTGCTGTGAGCCCGACAGACAGACAGACTCCATCAACCTCGGTCGACCTGGTGAGCACTGGTCACAAAGCCCCAGCCGAGAGACGACCTGTCCATAAACACATCAAGCGAAGGCTCGGCGAGGTGCCAAGGCACGGAACCCCGAAAACCCCAAAGAGGAAGCTGGTGACGCAGCACTAACACAAGATCCCCGGAGGAACCCAATGATTGCAAGAGGCGGAAGCGGAGTCTCCGAAGGAACCAACAGACGCCGAAGCCAAACCCGACTGCGCGGGCAGACAAGCACGCGGAAGTGCAGACTCCCACACAACCGCCCAAGCAACCGCTGAGCAACCCGGGACTCCCTCCTGTACAGCCGAAGGCAGGACCACAGCCGCAGTAACACTTCTGGAGGGAAAGACAATGAGTGGCCCAATAGCCCTAAACAAGGCCCAGGTCCGAACCCGGGACGGAAACAGATGGAAAAACCTCCAGATCACCAGGAAACCAAACCCGGCGATCTGGAAGGAACCATCCCCTGGCGAGCAGACAAGCGGACTGACTGGGAGCCCACACCAGCCAGTGGTTGAGGTAGGCCAGACACCGAATCTTAGACAGGGCACTAAGATCCGGTAAAGATGCAAAAAGTATACGAAGTGCCCATTACAAAATAGGGAAGGCAATAAAAACAGCAAACCTGAAGCCCCACCACCAACTGTGCCAGTCCCAGAAAACTGGAGAGGAACGTGCCAAGAAGTGACCTGGAGGTCCTGGGCCACCATCCAGGCACCCGGCCCCAACAGAATCCGAACAGGAGACAACAGTCCTCCGAGGAGGGCATAGGATCCAGGGCGCATACTGAAGAAGTCCAGAAGAACTGCAGACGGGAAAAGCTCACGACTGCAAAGAGCAGACGGGAACCCCAGAAGGATGGGGCGGATCGACCACGCCCCACGCACCCACGAAGAAGAAACGACGAAGCGCAGGGGAAGAAGGCCACCCCGCCAGCTCTGAACCCCCCCCCCCCCCAAGGGGGAGAAGCCGTCCACCAACGCCAGCAGAGGCCGGAAAACAACCCAAAGCGCCCACCAACAGCGGGACCATGCAAGAGGCAACAGAGCAAGCTGCTCCCCCAGCGCCCAGTCAACAGAGAAGGGAACAGAACCCCTTCCGAAAGAAAAAGTACACTACCTAATTCATGATGAGAGACTACGGGAAGTAAACCACACTTCGTTGGAAGACGAAGAGTGAGGGGGGACCTGATCACCACATTCAAGATTCCCAAGGGAATCGACATGGTTGATAAGGACAGGCTATGTAACACAAGGGGCACACGTACTAGGGGACACAGGTGGAAACTGAGTGCCCAAAAGAGCCACAGAGATAGTAGAAAGATTTTTTTTTTTTTTTTTTTTTTTTTAATGTCAGAATGGTAATTGGAAAGCCCTAGAAAGTAATGTGGTGACTCCACACACAAGTAACGAGGCTGACCCCCATACAGTTTCACATGTAGACATGATAGAGCCCAATAGGCACAGGAACCTGTACACCTTTCTGGCTTTCGACAGAGTTCCACATAAGAGGTTGTTCTGGAAACTGGAAAATATTGGAGGGGTGACAGGTAAGCTTCTATCATGGATGAAAAATTTTCTGACTGATAGAAAAATGAGGGCAGTAATCAGAGGCAATGTATCGGAATGGAGAAATGTCACAAGTGGAGTACCACAGGGTTCAGTTCTTGCACCAGTGATGTTTATTGTGTACATAAATGATCTACCAGTTGGTATACAGAATTATATGAACATGTTTGCTGATGATGCTAAGATAATAGGAAGGATAAGAAATTTAGATGATTGTCATGCCCTTCAAGAAGACCTGGACAAAATAAGTATATGGAGCACCACCTGGCAAATGGAATTTAATGTTAATAAATGTCATGTTATGGAATGTGGAATAGGAGAACATAGACCCCATACAACCTATATATAATGTGAGAAATCTTTAAAGAATTCTGATAAAGAAAGAGATCTAGGGGTGGTTCTAGATAGAAAACTATCACCTGAGGACCACATAAAGAATATTGTGCAAGGAGCCTATGCGATGCTTTCTAACTTCAGAATTGCATTTAAATACATGGATGGCGATATACTAAAGAAATTGTTCATGACTTTTGTTAGGCCAAAGCTACAATATGCAGTTGTTGTGTGGTGCCCATATCTTAAGAAGCACATCAACAAACTGGAAAAGGTGCAAAGACATGCTACGAAGTGGCTCCCAGAACTGAAGGGCAAGAGCTACGAGGAGAGGTTGGAAGCATTAAACATGCCAAAACTAGAAGACAGAAGAAAAAGAGGTGATATGATCACTACATACAAAATAGTAACAGGAATTAATAAAATCGACAGGGAAGATTTCCCGAGACCTGGCACTTCAAGAACAAGAGGTCATAGATTTAAACTAGCTAAACACAGATGCCGAAGAAATATAAGAAAATTCACCTTCGCAAATAGAGTGGTAGACGGTTGGAACAAGTTAAGTGAGAAGGTGGTGGAGGCCAAGACCGTCAGTAGTTTCAAAGCGTTATATGACAAAGAGTGCTGGGAAGACGGGACACCACGAGCGTAGCTCTCATCCTGTAACTACACTTAGGTAATTACCTGTTGATAGACGGTTGAGAGGCGAGACCAAAGAGCCAGAGCTCAACCCCTGCAAGCACAAGTAGGTGAGGACATATATTGTAAAAGTACAAGTCGCCGACTAGTGGGCAGAGAGCACCACGCCGGCCAGGCAAAGAAGGCACAAAACTGCATCAAAAGGCCCACCTCCACAGTAAAACCGCAAAGTCCCAGCATGACCACAACATGTGCCAAGACCCAAAAAGATCAGTCTGCAAGCCAGGAAGACCCCGGAACCCCAGAAGGCAAAACCGGGTCACACGAGGAAACAAAGTCCCCTGAACCCACAAAAGGGGGCCCAAGAGGAAGAAACCTCCAGAACGAAACCAAGGAACCCAAAGAACCCAGAATTGAATCAGGGGGAGCCCAAACCACCACATTTTGCCGGCGGAGAACACCACTGAAAGGCAAAGCACAGCCCCCAGCAGAACCCCCTGGGAAAATGGTCCCAACAGACCGAAAACCGAGGGACAAGGTGTGGGAGCAAGCATACCAGCCAGGGGCAGAGCCTAAACCCAAAGGCTCAGACCCAAAACAGAAAAATTGGAAAAACCCAGTGTAAAATCAACACCCAAACGTTCCCAGAGGAACAGGCAACGCCAAGAAAACACCAGAAAAGCAAAGAAACGACAACAGAACAAAATCCCTGAAAAAAAAAATGAAAACTCACCCGAGACGCTCGCTCGCACACCCAGTCGCATGTAAACAAACCGCAATGCCGCCCTGGTGGCCACGCCGGGAAACAGGCAGACGAAATGGCCTCCAGCAGGGGCTGTGACTGACGCTAAATACACAAAAACACGCCAGCAAATGTGGGAAGCTAGCAGACTGGATGGGCGAAAAAACACCGCCCAACAGCAGATAAACCCCGGCAGGGACAAAACCGCCCCAGAACTGCTAGCAGGCATCCCCCACAGCCCCGGGAACCAACAACAGAGGCCCCGGGGCAGAGCCGTCCTCCAAGCCCTCCGCCCTTAAAGAAAAGCAAGAGTCCATGGGAAAGGCAACAAGAAAGGGCCACTGGTAAGACCCAGAAGCCTTGGCAGGAGGCACAGGCTCAAACCTCCGTCCCCAACCCGAACGGGGCAGCCCCCGAAAACCGCCTGAGTCTCTGCCGCAACTAAACCCCGCCCCGACCCCGAAACCCGCAGACGGTCCGGAGCTGGGAACATGGAAATGGAAAGGGGCGAACAGCACCTAACCAAACGGGGCGGCCACGGGGCATTCGAGTGGGAAACCAACCTAGCATGTTGCAGCAACCTAACCTAGCTTGCAATACGGATGCCGCCTGTACTCTGAACAGTAATAACATCAGGAGAGTACTGGAGAACAAGCAGAGAATCTCTCGCAAGACTCCGGGTCAAGGTGTCGGTGACCGAACAGGCAACATGACGAAGGTAAAAATGGCGACTGTCACCCGGAGACAAGGGAACAGCAACCAATGATCCCATACAAGACGGGTTGGAACCCGGAAGTCACATTCAATGGTCCCCCGAGCCCAGACGGGTTTCCAGGGCCCGTAGGGTAACAACTACGGGAAGCCCGGGCAAGGTGTTGCTAACCGGTTAAGAAACCCAAACATAACAAGAGGGTAGATTATAGCACTGAAAACCCCTGAGACGTGTGCAATCACGGGGGCCTAGCAGAGGGCCGCCAAACACTACCAGTGGAACTATAACCACCTTAGGTAGACCCCCACCAGGCAAGAAAAATTAAAAACAAAAGAAAACCCCCGCAAAAGTACACCGTCTTCAGAGGCAACAGAAACCGGCCGCCGCTTAGGTGGCAGGCTGCGCAACACCTTGACGCCCAAACCAGCACAATACCAATCCCTACCCAGGGTCAAACAAGGGCCCCAAGCCCCAGCTGGCCCCAAGGGCGAGGCAAATGCCGAGCAGCAAGAACCTCTACGGGAATGGTTCCCGAACGCCCCAGGGAAGATAACCCTGTTACGCAAGGGCAGTACTCACAGGGCGCTTAGGGAAGTCAGCCACTAAGCACATGCAGCCCCGGCACTGATGAAGTACTCCTGGCCACCGCACAACACAACACACGGCAGTGAACGCCACACAAGGCAAACACTGCCTAGGAAACTGAGGCCAGAGAAGCGTCAATCCCGATTGACATTAGCGAACGAACTGAAGCTTGGCAGCCGGCGCGGTAGGTCCGGGGCTCCCCCCTCCCCCTCCCGTGGCGGGAAGGGCTGTGTGGACAATCGGCGCGGCAGTAAAGTGTGATGTTTGCCTGTTTGCTTGTTTCCTTGTGATTGTGGGGAGTTTCTACCTCTCTGTTCGGTTTTTGTTTTAGTTTTTTTACCATGTGGGGTTTGTTTTGTTATGCCTACCTTTCTGGGTGCCTAACCCCGGTCGATGGCAGATAAGGAAAACCCCAACCACAAGGGGTTTTCCAGGGCCATTGCTCCCTAAAACCTCTCTGAAGGGGCCAGGTTCTGGCGCTGGTCCCTGGTAGGTCTGAACTCCTTAGCTAATGTCCCGGTCTAATATAACATACATTAGCCTGATAAATTCCAGGGAGCCGTAGGGGCTCCCCACAGAAAAAGTTTCTAAAACTGTTGGCGTTCTTTCTAAGATCAGTTATGTTCCTCGCCCTGCCCTGGTGATGCTCTATTACTCTCTCATCTATCCTTATCTCAACTATGGTATTTGTGCTTGGGGTTCTACTACCCAAAATCATTTACGTCCTCTAATTACCCAACACAAAGCTGCTATTAGAACAATATCTAACTCTGGCCCCAGACAGCACTCAGTACCCTTACTCAAATCTCTGAATATGTTAGATATTAACACTTTCGCTCGGGGATGACGCAGCATTGCGTCATCCGTTTACTGGCGGTAATGCCGGGGATGATGCAGCATTGCGTCATCCACTTTAAAAATTCGCCAAAAATCAGGTTTTTATCCGATTTTTTGGGGACTGGTTTTAAAATGTGCGCTGATGTCTTCCCATTTTCTTTGTTGAGCCTCGTGGCCCTCAGGCGGCTTGGCACACGCCGTGGGCCCATTGTCTTTGCTCCACTGTTGTGACCAATGTCGCCTCCCCTTGCATCTCAAACGTGTGAACATTTCGGCTATTTCCCGTGGCTATATTTCTTACTGCGGCTTTAGAAACTATCTATGCTTACTCCACGATGGATAGTAATCATGAACAAGGCCCTTCCAGGAAGAAAATTGCGAAAGAAAGGCTTGAAAAGGGTGGGAATTTGGAGTGTAGCAGGAAGGCCTCTGAGCACTCACTCACGGCTAACGCGTGGCCCGTCTTCAACTCGTCGGCGGTTGGAGCGTGACCAGGTTTTTTTTTTATATGCTAATGTTCCTCTAGAGAATTTTATTACGAACCCATTGAGACCAAAATGAAAGACCTAGGACAAAAATTGAGGTGACCAGAGTGAAAATAGTGAAAACATTTTATCCCGTTTGCGCGCTCCCAGGTAACTCGTTCGCACTTTCTCTGTTTGCTGCGGGTAATTAGCCGGGCTTTTGGAGTTTATATGCATTTAGTGCTGTAGAGAATTTTATTGTGAACACAATGATACCAAATTTAATCTCGTAGAAGGAGAATTGAGGTGACAAAGTTGGAGAGTATACACTTTTTGGAATTAACGCGCGCTTCCGTGACACGCTGGGGCCCATATCGCCCTGTCGAGGGGTGGCGCGCGGGGTGAGCGAAAGTGTTAAGTCACTGCACATCCTCTCTTGTGTACTCTGTATATTTAAAACTCTGAATTGTAATGTCAATCCTGACCTTCAATGCTTCCTAGAAAGTTGTAACAGAACTCATGTGCACCACACCAGAAACAAATACCTATTTGATATTCCAAGAGTTAGACTTAATCAAACTAGGAATGCTCTACAAATCAAGGGACCCAGAATGTGGAATGACTTTCCCAATTATGTCAGAGATTGTACCTCTCAACCAGTTAAAGATGAAAACTAAGTACTACCTAATTAACTCCATGTAACTACCTTACTTCTAAATGTCAACCCATGTCTTACTATTTATAAAAAAAAAAAAAAAAAAATGCTGTTTGTTGACCAACTTATATATTGGCTATTTTCTACCATGTTCACCCCCTTTCTTTAATCTTTTATTATTTTTTTTTCATTCAACACGAATTTATACTTTAACCCTTAAATTGCGCATCGCATCATATGATGCTTTGGAGTACTACGCAAGATTTAAATGGCCCGCAGATACACGGGGTTTACCACACCTTCATCAGGGCTCTTGTAAACAGACGCCATTTAAAAAAAAAAAATCGTGGGCCAAATTCCCGGGTGTTAGGGGCCTCAGTACTGAGTGAGCTACCAAGCCTGACACACGCAGCATGAGCTCACAGCACTGCTGTTCAGCTTGTGATCCCAGCATCGCCTAAAAATGCCAATATATAATTGTTCATGCTATTATGTAGGGATGATATTATTACAGAAGAACCCTGACTGTGATAAAACTGACCAAGGTTCTGATAATAGCAGGATTGTGGTGATATTTTGCGCTGTGCTCCATGGAGGGAGGAGTAATGCTGTGGGAGGGAGGAGTAATGCTGTGGGAGGGAGGGTAGTGGCGTTGTCTTCTGACTGTGTGGGGCCACCTTTTATTGACTGCACTCACCATACCAGCTTAGTGGTTCGCTATGGTGAACACAAATGTAGATACTTATATATAACGTGTGTATAGAGGGTATAAACAGCAATAGGAGTAGGTTGGGAACCGCCATTTTGGTGAGGGAGGTGGTGTCGTCCGACTTATCATGTTGTTTACTGGTGACCACTATGTTCTTTGGGCACATACCAGTTTCCTTGCACAAGTATGGTGAATAAAACAGGTAGATACTTATATATATTGTGTGTATATAGTGTAATAACACCACAAACAGTATTGTTGGAGGAGAAATATTAGTGCGTCTGGCCTTGAGGGCGGCCGCCAGCAGCTGACTGTGTGAGTAGCTACATCTTTGTGCCTTTACTCACCATACAAGCTTAGATGTACAGTTATGGTGAACAAAACATGTAAATACTTATATATAACGTCTGTATATAAAAGCAAAAACAGTATGGTGGGAGGAGAATGGTGGCAAGTCAGGTGAGGTGAGGTGAGGGGAGGGAGGGAGAGAGTGGCAGCCAGTGGCAGGCTGCCACTGGCTGCCATTGACACTGCCACTCAGCATACCAACTTAGTGGTTCGTTATGGTGAACACGAATGTAGATACTTATATATAGCATCTGTATATAGTGAATAAAAGCAAAAACAGTATTGTGGGAGGAGAATGTGGGTGAGTCAGGTGACTTGAGGGAGGGAGGAAGTAGGAGCCAGTGGCGGGCTGCCACTGGCACTGCCACTCAGCATGCCAACTTAGTGGTTCGTTATGGTGAACACGAATGTAGATACTTATATATAACGTCTGTATATAGTGAATAATAGCAAAAACAGTATGGTGGGAGGAGAATGTGGGCAAGTGAGGTGTTGAAGGAGGGAGTGGCTGGCTGGTGTGTGGCGGTCACTCCTCGTTACATTTTGACTCATAATAGCAACTTAGTGGTTCGTTATGGTGAACAAAACATGCAGATACTTATATATAACCTGTGTATATAGTGTAATAACCGACAAAGTATTTGTTCACCGTTTGATGAACATAATTAAATCAACAATATGCACACCATATTTTTGAGTACAGCGATGATTCACTCATTTTATTATATAAATATATCAAACTACACACTATTGAATATTACAGCAAAAAAAACTACGAAAAATCAATCAGAGACATTGAAATAATTAGGTAATTATTTCTTTGTGGCAACTCCGGCCTGACAGATGGCGAGCAACAGACCGTCTGGGACGCACGCTGAGTCTGCACCTGTTTTTTGCCAGACTTCCCAGTCCTATAGTGGGCAATCTATGCCACTTATGATTTTTTTTATTATTTTTCCCATGATCAGTGAACACAAATTAACAGGTTTAGAAGAAAAAATATATATATATATTTTTTTTTTTGTATGCACCTGTGAGTGACACATGCTAAATTGCCAGGCACCATTTAAGGGTTAAATATGCCAAAACTAGAAGACAAAAGGAAAAGAAGTGATATGATCACTACATACAAAGTAGTAACAGGAATTGATAAAATGGACAGGGAAGGTTTCCCGAAACCTGCAACTTCAAGAACAAGAGGTCATAGATTTAACCCTTAAAGTGCGCATCACGTCATATGACATGTTGGAGTACTACGCAAGATTTAAACGGCCCGCGGATACACGGAGTTCACCACACATTCATCAGGGCTCTTGTAAACAGATGCCAGGTGTTATTGGCCTCGGTATTGAGTGAGCAACCAAGCCTGACGCACGCAGCATGAGCTAACAGCACTGCTGTTCAGCTTGTGACCACAGCATCGCCTAAAAATGCCTTAATATACTTGTTCATGCTATTATGTAGCGATATTATTACAGAAGACCTCTGACTGTGATAAAACTGACCAGGGTTCTGATAATAGCAGGATTGTGGTGATATTTAGCGCTGTGCGCCATGGAGGGAGGAGTAACGCTGTGAGAGGGAGGGTGGTGGCGATGTCTTCTGACTGTGTGTGGCCACCTTTTATTGACTGCACTCACCATACCAGCTTAGTAGTTCGCTATGGTGAACACAAATGTAGATACTTATATATAACGTGTGTATAGAGGGTATAAACAGCAAGAGAAGGTTGGGAGCCGCCATTTTGGTGAGGGCGGTGGCGTCGTCTGCACGACGCCACCGTGCAGATGACGGTGATGTTTACTGGTTACCACAATGGTCTTTGGGCACCATACCAGTTTATTTGTACAAGTATGGTGAATAAAACAGGTAGATATTTATATATAATGTGTGTATATAGCATAATAACATCACACAATATTGTTGGAGGAGAAATATTAGTGCGTCTGGCCTTGAGGGCAGCAGCCATCAGCTGACTGTGAGAGGTCCTACTGTTGGAAATTTCCAACACTAATAAACTACTATTGTATTATAATAAATCATTATCATTATATACTAACTACAGTAGTTACTAATTTTACTAACGATAGTGTCAATATAAATTAACCATTGCATCTGCGTATTAATGCTAGAATTCTCATGAAATCGAGTAGCAACATTGCGTCAGATAATGTCCAGTTAGACACATTTATTACCAATGGGTTCGAGAATTGAATGTGGTTCTCTAAAATCATCAGTATTCCGTGTAATAATTACTTACGGATAATATACAGTAACTCCCGACAATCTCAAACCGAGAGTTATTAACTAAATTGTTATGTAGTTACAGTCCTTTTTGTTATGTGCGAATGTCATGGAGAAAATAAAATCTTCTTCATTTCTCGTTTGACACCATAAAACGAGAATATGATAATATTTAAGTCCCTATAATTGCAACCCAGTTCTCATTAACGTATTACATCCATAATTGCGCGGAAAAGAATTATTCGTGATTAATAATTTCTGTGGTGAATGGGAGAGACGGGTTGAGGGAGGCGACGACGCCATTGTGAGGAAGGTAGCCCTGGCGTGAAGAGTGGCGAGACACGTGGTAGTGACTGGGGAATTTATCGGCAAGAATTACGCTGATACTCGATCAACAGTTGATAATTACTCATCCACGTGTTCTATAGTGCCCAGCCAGTTAATAACGCGTCAACAATCGAAGCCAAGACCCGTAATTACACGTACACAGCAGTGAACGTCAGGGACTAGCTGACGCGGTTCCGGCAGACCTCAGTATTCAATACGCTCATGATAAGTGTATGTTTCTCGTTTGATGCATCATCCAAGATTATATATTTGCGAGTAGTTTGTCGTCATAACGGGAATACCCAATATACAACGTTAGTACTAATTCGGCAATTTTCTCCGTTTTCATGAATATTTAAATTAAAACGTAGCCTATTCAAATGCTACTTAATTTTCTCTGATTTCAGCGTGTATGCGAGGAGTCATCAAGTTGTTTCTCTTCATTCATGTTATTCACCTCTAGTTCCTTCTTTGTGGAGATCCTGTGAACACGAGGACGAATGACGAAACGATGTTATAGAAATCGTCTTAAAGCCAAGACCCTTTTCGTACAAATTTATTTTATATGATTTGATTCTTATATAATCCTTGTAGAATCTTTGCATTGAATAGATTATTACCAGAAATGATGAATGGTAATCAATGTGTTTGCTCTGACTGTTGCTCAGTAATTTATAACCTTTAATATTCACAATTTGAGTTCTCATATTTGAATCTATAGTAGTTTAGATTTATAATATCATTTACTCAGCAATGAACTGGTGGCGAACCACACTAGTTCCTAGATGTATATGAATTTCTAGAAATACCCCCCCAATGTAGGTGTTTGAGGCTCTGACTAATTAATTAATCATACAGTCCATTCATTATTTCAAGTGATTATCCTTTTAATAATTATCCATAGACACTGGTTCTCTAGTGTTATTCTAATGATCACTTTTATTAGTTTTCCCTCTTTTCTCAAAAGTGGGTGGTCCTTCGATTTATTAAATCAAATAAGTAAATAATTGAATATATGAGTCAAGCCCCAGATATCCAACACCTACGTCTTTGTGCCTTTACTCACCATACAAGCTTAGATGTACAGTTATGGTGAACAAAACACGTAGATACTTGTATATAATGTCTGTATATAGTGAATTATAGCAAAAACAGTATTGTGGGAGGAGAATGTGGGCGAGTCTGATGACTTGAGGGAGGGCGGGAGTGGCTGGCTGGAACACGGCGGTCACTCCTCGTTACTTTTTGACTCATAATAGCTACTTAGTGGTTCGTTATAGTGAACAAAACATGCAGATACTTATATATAACCTGTGCTTATAGTGTAATAACCGACAAAGTATTTGTTCACTGATTGATGAACATAACTGAATCAACAATATGCACACCATATTTTTGAGTACAGCAATGATTCACTCATTTTATTATATAAATATATCAAACTACACACTATTGAATAATATTACAGCAAAAAAACTATGAAAAATCAATCAGAGACATTGAAATAATTAGGTAATTATCTCTTTGTGGCAACTCTGGCCTGACAGCTGGCGAGCAACAGACCACCTGGGAAGCACACCGAGTCAGCACCTATTTTTTGCCAGACTTCCCCGCCCTATAGCGGGCAATATATGACACTTACGATTTTTTTATTATTTTTCCCGTGATCAGTGAACACAAATTAACAGGTTAGGAAGAAAAAATAATTTTTTTTTTTTCAAAATTACATGCGCCTGTGGGGAAGAAAGGATATTATACCCCTAGCATGTTAAGGGTTAAACTATCTAAACACAGATACCAAAGAAATATAAGAAAATTCACCTTCATAAACAGAGTGGTAGACGGTTGGAACAAGTTAGGGGAAAAGGTGGTGGAGGCCAAGACCGTCAGTAGTTTCAAAGCGTTATATGACAAAGAGTGCTGGGAAGACAGGACATCACGAGTGTAGCTCTCATCCAGTAACTACACTTAGGTAATTACACTTAGGTAATTTCGGAACACCACCACCTCTATGGAGAGCACTGCTCAAAAGGATGGAGCCAGAGTTGATCAACCACCAAACACAATAGCCTATGAACTGGGATTGGGTGACTGGCGTGGGAGGTCTGGGGACCCCCCACTTCCCTCTCCCGGGAAGGGGGAAGTTGAGCAGACAGCGGCATGACCACTGCCGTGATGTCATGCTTGTTTGTTTTTCGATTAGGGAGTTCAGCTTGCTAGCTCGGCTTTTGGTCTGCAATTTTTAACCAGCAGTAGTTTGTTTTGGAATTCTTACTTTTTTGGGTGCCTGACCTGGTAGATGGGAGGCAGACTACTTCCAATTACACGGGGGTGTCCATAGGCCATTGCTCCTCATGCTTCTCTGAGGCCTAGAACTCCATCGATAGACTGTTGCCACAGTCTAATATATACACATCAATTTGGTATAGCTCCAGAAAGAGCTGAAGGGGCTCTACACACAAAATACTTGTAACATAAATGATTTATTTTATTAGACTGAAACTTTCTAGAGTCAAGACCAGTCATCAGGTGGGTGGCCATTTCCTCTACCCCACTGGGTGATGATAAAACACACGTGGCTCCCTCCTCCATGGCATGTGATTCATGTTATGAGAGAGGGAGAGTGGCAGCAATGGAGGGAGGGAGGGAGGGAGGGAGAGTGGTAATGAGGGAAGGAGGGAGGGAGGGAGGGTGGGAGGGAGAGTGGTAATGAGGGAAGGAGGGAGGGAGGGAGGGTGGGAGGGAGAGTGGTTATGAGGGAAGGAGAGAGGGTGGCAATGAGGGAGGGAGGGAGGGAGTGGTAGTGAGGGA
Organism: Procambarus clarkii; assembly: GCF_040958095.1. NCBI lineage: Eukaryota > Metazoa > Arthropoda > Malacostraca > Decapoda > Cambaridae > Procambarus > Procambarus clarkii. The sequence continues at coordinate 4,060,077 of NC_091238.1, read as the reverse complement.
GGGAGGGAGTGGTAGTGAGGGAGGGAGGGAGTGGTAGTGAGGGAGGGAGGGAGGGAGTGGTAGTGAGGGAGGGAGGGAGGGAGTGGTAGTGAGGGAGGGAGGGAGGGAGTGGTAGTGAGGGAGGGAGGGAGTGGTAGTGAGGGAGGGAGAGTGGTAGTGAGGGAGGGAGGGGTAGTGAGGGAGGGAGAGAGAGAGAGAGAGAGAGGGAGGGAGGGAGGGAGGGAGAGAGGGAGGGAGGGAGGGAGAGAGGGAGGGAGAGTGGTAGTGAGGGAGGGAGGAAAAGTGGTAGTGAGGGAGGAAGGGAGAGGGAGGAAGGGAGAGACAGTAAGGGAAGTTGAGCCAGTGTGGGTGGAAGGAAGATTTCACTGAAGGAAAATTTTAATTTCAATCTGGCATATGAAGGTAACTTAACATTTTATCCTGTGACATGATGGGAAATAATTATCTTAACCATAGTATAAAAATTGTAATAGCTTACCTCAATATATTTGTTGACAACAAAATGTAATAAAGTGAATGTAGCATCTTTACTCTTTACATCTTTGATCTTGGGCAGAATCTCCAGCCCAAAACCATCGGCTTGTCCTCTTGTTCTATTGCCACCATTCATATAATTTCCAACAGCTAATATTAGTCCGAATATTCTTTTAATACTGTCACTAGTCATCAATACCTGAAAGAGTACAAATTAAATCATGAATGAAGTACAAAAAACTAACATTGATGTAATGTAACTCCATTTTCTAGGTGAGCCCCAGAGGCTTCCTGGCAACTCCAGGAAGCCTCCTGGCTTATCCAGAAAATGCAGTTTCATTACATTCAATGCTGGTTTTCTGAGGGGATCCCCTAAAGCTCTCTGAAGCTTATCGGGCTAATGTATGTTATATTAGACTGGGACATTAGCTATGGAATTCAGACCTACCTGAGATCATGAGCCAGAACCTGGCCCCCTTCAGACAGGTTGCAGGGAGCAATGGTCATGGAACCCCAGTGGTTGGGGGTTTTCCTTATCTGCCATTGACCGGGGTTAGGCACCAAGAAAGGTAGGCATAACAAAACAAACCCCACATGGTAAGAAACTAACAACAAAAACCAAACAGAGAGGTAGAACTTCCTACAATCCCAAGGAAACAAGCAAACGTAACACAATACTGCCGCACCGCTTGTCCGCGCAGCCCACCCCTTCCCGAGAAGAGGAGGGGGGGCCCCGGACCTCACTGCGCCGGCTGCATAGCACTCCAGTTCGGAAGCCAAGCTTCAACAAATGCAAAAAAAATGCCGACCAGTGGGAGGGAGGGTTGCCAGGGAGCTTCCAGCTCACCCAGAAAATGGTGTTTCATTACATTCAATGCTGGTTTTCTGAGGGGAGCCACTACAGTTCCCTGGAGCTTCATACTCGAAGAGAAGGAAAAGAAAGGGCTGACACGGGAGGCACCGCCATAAACAGGGAAGTAAATGAAATATATGCCAAATTTTTAAAAATATACGTGGAAGTCACACAAACATTCATACCAAAACAGAGATGCAGGGCCAGAAAACAGGATTGGTTCAACAGAAATTATGAGAGGGCAAGAGACCAAAAGACACAAAAATGGAATCAGTATAGAAAGAGGCCAAACCCCCAAGCATACCAGCGATACAAAGATGCGAGAAACAACTATACAGCAGTAAGGAGAGAGGCAGAAAGAAATTTTGAAAAAGGGATAGCGGATAAATGTAAAACAGAACCGGGCCTATTCTACAAATTCATAAACAACAAATTGCAGGTAAACGATAATATCCAGAGGTTGAAAATGGGAAACAGATTCACGGAAAATGAAAAGGAAATGTGTGAAACATTAAATGAAAAGTTCCAAAGTGTGTTTGTACAAAATGAAATCTTCAGAGAACCAGACACAATAAGAATTCCAGAGAACAACATAGAGCGGATAGAGGTGTCTAGAGATGAAGTGGAAAATATGCTAAAGGAGCTCGGTAAGAACAAAGCAGCTGGCCCAGATGGCGTTTCACCATGGGTTCTGAAAGAATGTGCATCCGAGCTCAGCATTCCACTTCACCTGATCTTTCAGGCATCCCTGTGTACAGGAATCGTAGCAGACGTGTGGAAACAGGCTAACATAGTTCCAATCTACAAAAGTGGCAGCAGGGAAGACCCCCTCAATTATAGACCTGTATCATTGACAAGTGTAATAGTGAAAGTATTGGAAAAAATAATCAAAACTAAATGGGTAGAACACCTGGAGAGAAATGATATAATATCAGACAGACAGTATGGTTTTCGATCTGGAAGATCGTGTGTATCGAATTTACTCAGTTTCTATGATCGAGCCACAGAGATATTACAGGAAAGAGATGGTTGGGTTAACTGCATCTATCTGGACCTAAAAAAGGCTTTCGATAGAGTTCCACATAAGAGGTTGTTCTGGAAACTGGAAAATATTGGAGGGGTGACAGGTAAGCTTCTATCATGGATGAAAAATTTTCTGACTGATAGAAAAATGAGGGCAGTAATCAGAGGCAATGTATCGGAATGGAGAAATGTCACAAGTGGAGTACCACAGGGTTCAGTTCTTGCACCAGTGATGTTTATTGTGTACATAAATGATCTACCAGTTGGTATACAGAATTATATGAACATGTTTGCTGATGATGCTAAGATAATAGGAAGGATAAGAAATTTAGATGATTGTCATGCCCTTCAAGAAGACCTGGACAAAATAAGTATATGGAGCACCACTTGGCAAATGGAATTTAATGTTAATAAATGTCATGTTATGGAATGTGGAATAGGAGAACATAGACCCCACACAACCTATATATTATGTGAGAAATCTTTAAAGAATTCTGATAAAGAAAGAGATCTAGGAGTGGTTCTAGATAGAAAACTATCACCTGAGGACCACATAAAGAATATTGTGCAAGGAGCCTATGCTATGCTTTCTAACTTCAGAATTGCATTTAAATACATGGATGGCGATATACTAAAGAAATTGTTCATGACTTTTGTTAGGCCAAAGCTAGAATATGCAGCTGTTGTGTGGTGCCCATATCTTAAGAAGCACATCAACAAACTGGAAAAGGTGCAAAGACATGCTACTAAGTGGCTCCCAGAACTGAAGGGCAAGAGCTACGAGGAGAGGTTAGAAGCATTAAATATGCCAAAACTAGAAGACAGAAGAAAAAGAGGTGATATGATCACTACGTACAAAATAGTAACAGGAATTGATAAAATCGACAGGGAAGACTTCCTGAGACCTGGAACTTCAAGAACATGAGGTCATAGATTTAAACTAGCTAAACACGGATGCCGAAGAAATATAAGAAAATTCACCTTCGCAAATAGAGTGGTAGACCGTTGGAACAAGTTAAGTGAGAAGGTGGTGGAGGCCAAGACCGTCAGTAGTTTCAAAGCGTTATATGACAAAGAGTGCTGGGAAGACGGGACACCACGAGCGTAGCTCTCATCCTGTAACTACACTTAGGTAATTACACACATACATACACTATATATATATTATATATATATATATATATATATATATATATATATATATATATATATATATATATATATATATATATATATATATATGTCGTACCTAATAGCCAGAACGCACTTCTCAGCCTACTATTCAAGGCCCGATTTGCCTAATAAGCCAAGTTTTCATGAATTAATGTTTTTTCGTCTACCTAACCTACCTAACCTAACCTAGCTTTTTTTGGCTACCTAACCTAACCTTACCTATAAATATAGGTTAGGTTAGGTTAGGTAGGGTTGGTTAGGTTCGGTCATATATCTATATATATGTATATATCATATATATATATATCATATATATATATATATATATATATATATATATATATATATATATATATATATATATATATATATATATATATATATATCCGGTCCGCGGTTGTTCAACATCCTCCCAGCAAGCATAAGAAATATTGCCGGAACAACAGTGGACATTTTCAAGAGGAAACTAGATTTATTCCTCCAAGGAGTGCCGGACCAACCGGGCTGTGGTGGGTATGTGGGCCTGCGGGCCGCTCCAAGCAACAGCCTGGTGGACCAAACTCTCACAAGTCGAGCCTGGCCTCGGGCCGGGCTTGGGGAGTAGAAGAACTCCCAGAACCCCATCAACCAGGTATCAACCAGGTAACCAGGTATCTACGTTAATTTTAACTCCAATAAAAAAAAATTGACCTCATACATAGAGAAAAGGGTTGCTTTATCATTTCATAAGAAAAAAATTATAGTAAATATATTAATTCAGGAAAACTTGGCTTATTAGGCAAATCGGGCCTTGAATAGTAGGCTGAGAAGTGAGTTCTGGCTACTAGGTACGACATATATATATATATAAAATATATAATAATATATATTATATATATATATATATATATATATGTGTATACTGGCAGCAGGTTTTCTTTCAAACATGTTTCATTGAATATGACCGCATATTCTGTATTTATTATTTTCTGGTTTATGGCTTCTATCCCTCTAACTATTTTCTTAGCATGTCAAACGCCTCGTCAGCTTGGTCGACGTCATACCTATGTACTTACATTGAAGGTTACATCCTTCGTGGGGGCAAGTGTACATGTATACAACGCTTGACTGCTGTAGAGGGTTCTCCGTCAAAAACAGCCCGAAGCCAACGGAGAACCCTCTACAGCAGTCAAGCGTTGTATACATGTACACTTGCCCCCACGAAGGATGTAACCTTCAATGTAAGTACATAGGTATGACGTCGACCAAGCTGACGAGGCGTTTGACATGCCATCTTCAATCTGGTGCCCCTAGGAATCACATGAGACAAGCCCATGACATTACTCTAACAAGAGAAATGTTGAACAAGAATACTTGCATAATAGACAAAACCCAAGATTCAAGAAGATTACAAATTCTTGAGGCAATTCACATAAGAATAGAGCGACCTACCATGAACACCCAAATCACGGAACTATTTACTCTACCCACCATGAGAGTAAGGACAAGACAAGAACATATCGATGCCAACACAGAAGACAATGTCCAACATAACAGGCCAATTACACTGGATTAATCTTTGTGTTTAGATAGATGCCTCGTATGGGCCAATAAGCCTTCTGCAGCCCCTATGTTTATCCCTTATGTATCCCCCCATGTTTTCACCTTCATTGTATTATCACCTGACCTAATGCGGGTATAAAATCAACTAGTATTGTAAGATCTGTTCACTTGAGAATGAACCATGGAGGTTCGAAACGTCGTGCAAATTATACAAATAAGTGTAATACACTCTATAGTAAATCACTTCTTTTCTTCACCTTAAAAGTACGAAAATGAGTTTTGGAGAACTCCTATTTCAATTAAGCCCTGATGCTAAGAAAATAGTTAGAGGGATAGAAGCCCTAAACCAGAAAATAATAAATACAGAATATGCGGTCATATTCAATGAAATATTATATATATATATATATATATATATATATATATATATATATATATATATATATATATATATATATATATATATATATATATATATATATATATATATATATATATATATATATATATATATATATGTACGACATATATATATATATATATATATATATATATATATATATATATATATATATATATATATGTCGTACCTAGTAGCCAGAACGCACTTGTCAGCCTACTATGCAAGGCCAAATTTGCCTAATAAGCCAAGTTTTCCTGAATTAATATATTTTCTCTAATTGTTTTCTTATGAAAAGATAAAGCTACCCATTTCATTATGTATGAGGTCAATTATTTTTTATTGTAGTTAAAATTAACGTAGATATATGACCGAACCTAACCAACCCTACCTAACCTAACCTATCTTTATAGGTTAGGTTAGGTAGCCGAAAAAGTTAGGTTAGGATAGGTAGGTTAGGTCGTCGAAAAACAATTAATTCATGAAAGCTTGGCTTATTGGGCAAATCGGGCCTTGCATAGTAGGCTGAGAAGTGCGTTCTGGCTACTAGGTACGACATAATATATATATATATATATATATATATATATATATATATATATATATATATATATGTCGTACCTAGTAGCCAGAACTCACTTTTCAGCCTACTATGCAAGGCCCGATTTGCCTAATAAGCCTAGTTTTCATGAATTAATTGTTTTTCGACTACCTAACCTACCTAACCTAACCTAACTTTTTCGGCTACCTATCCTAACCTAACCTATAGAGATAGGTTAGGTTAGGTTAGGTAGGGTTGGTTAGGTTCGGTCATATATCTACGTTAATTTTAACTCAAATAAAAAAAAATGACCTCATACATAATGAAATGGGTAGCTTTATCATTTCATAAGAAAAAAATTAGAGAAAATCTATTAATTCAGGAAAACTTGGCTTATTAGGCAAATCGGGCCTTGCATAGTAGGCTGAGAAGTGAGTTCTGGCTACTAGGTACGACATATATATATATATATATATAATATATACATATATAATATATATACTGTATACACATATGTATATACCTACACATATATACGCACACATACACATGAAAAAATAGAAGTAAAGAAAGAGACAAGCCGCCGACCGGAGGGGGGGGGGGGGTGGCACAAAGCATCACACCAGCCAGACGAAGAAGGCACCAAGACCACCTTGACAAATAAAATTCCAAGGCCCCGGCACGGCCACAACAAGTGCCAAGACCGAAAAGATCAGCCTGCTAGCCAGGAAGACCCCGGAACCCCAGAAGGCAGAAGCGAGTCACACATGAGGAAACAAAGCCCCCTGAACCCACAAAGGGGGCCCAAGAGGAAGAAACCTCTGAAACGAAACCAAAGAATGCAAAGGAACCTGGAATTGAACCCGAGGAGCCCAAACTTCCACATTTGCCAGCGGAAATACACCACAAAGGGCAAAGCTCAGCACCCCGACAGAAGCCCCAGGAAAATGGCCAAAATTGACCAAAAACAGAGGGACAAAGTGTGGGAGCAAGCATAAACAGAGGGACAAAGTGTGGGAGCAAGCATAAACAGAGGGACAAAGTGTGGGAGCAAGCATAAACAGAGGGACAAAGTGTGGGAGCAAGCATAAACAGAGGGACAAAGTGTGGGAGCAAGCATAAACAGAGGGACAAAGTGTGGGAGCAAGCATAAACAGAGGGACAAAGTGTGGGAGCAAGCATAAACAGAGGGACAAAGTGTGGGAGCAAGCATAAACAGAGGGACAAAGTGTGGGAGCAAGCATAAACAGAGGGACAAAGTGTGGGAGCATGCATAAACAGAGGGACAAAGTGTGGGAGCATGCATAAACAGAGGGACAAAGTGTGGGAGCAAGCATAAACAGAGGGACAAAGTGTGGGAGCATGCATAAACAGAGGGACAAAGTGTGGGAGCAAGCATAAACAGAGGGACAAAGTGTGGGAGCAAGCATAAACAGAGGGACAAAGTGTGGGAGCAAGCATAAACAGAGGGACAAAGTGTGGGAGCAAGCATAAACAGAGGGACAAAGTGTGGGAGCAAGCATAAACAGAGGGACAAAGTGTGGGAGCAAGCATAAACAGAGGGACAAAGTGTGGGAGCAAGCATAAACAGAGGGACAAAGTGTGGGAGCAAGCATAAACAGAGGGACAAAGTGTGGGAGCAAGGATAAACAGAGGGACAAAGTGTGGGAGCAAGCATAAACAGAGGGACAAAGTGTGGGAGCAAGCATAAACAGAGGGACAAAGTGTGGGAGCAAGCATAAACAGAGGGACAAAGTGTGGGAGCAAGCATAAACAGAGGGACAAAGTGTGGGAGCAAGCATAAACAGAGGGACAAAGTGTGGGAGCAAGCATAAACAGAAAGGGACATGGAGCTCAAAATACCAGGGCCCAGACCCAAACAAACAGAAAAACACAACAAAAAACTGAAAAAACACACCCAACATTCCTAAAGGAACAGAAGATGGTCAGAACACCCCAGAAAAGCAAAGAAATAGCAACAGGAGGATAGAGGATAAAACCCCTTTAGGAGGTGAAAAAACTCGCCCAAAACGCTAACTCGCACACCCAGGCACCCGTAAACAAACCGAAGCGCCGCCAGTGGCCAAGCGGGGAAGTAAACCGCAGAAAGAAAATGGCCACCAGAACAAGGAACCATGACCGACGCAATAGATCCAAAAACATGCCAGCACATGTGGAAAGTAAGCAGACAAGAGGGACAAAAATCCCCGCCCAGAAGCAGAAAACCCAGGCAGGGGCAAACAGCCCTAGAACTGCTAGCGGGCATCCCCGGGAACCTGCAACAGAGGCCCCGGGGCAGAGCCGTCCTCCACACCCTCTGCCCCTAAAGAAAAGGAAGAGTCCAGGGGAAAGGCAGCAAAGGCAGAGCCGCTGGTAAGACTCTGAAGCCTTGGTAGGAGGAATAGGCTCGAAAACCTCCGTCCCCAACCAGAACAGAGCAGCCCCCAAAACCGACCAAGTCTCAGCCCCCCACTAAACCCCGCCCTGACCCCAAAACTCGCAGATGGTCAGGAGTCGAGAACAGGGAGGGAAAGGGCGAAAGGCACTTAGTCAAAACAGGGCGGCCCAGGGGCATCTGGGTGGGAAACCAACCTAGTGCATTGCAGCAAACTAAACTGAGCTTGCAATGCGGATGCCGCCTGTACTGTGTCTGAACAGTAAGGACATAAGGAGAGTACTGGAGAACAAGCAGAACACACAACTCGCAAGACTCCGGGTCAAGGTGTCAGTGACCCAACAGGCAGCATGAGGGAGGTAAAAGTGGCGACTGTCACCCCTGAGACAAGGGCACAGCAACCAACAAACCCGCACAAGATGGGATGGAACCCAGAAGACACATGCAATGGTCCACCGAGCCCCGACAGAGTTTTCCAGGGACCGTAGGCTGACTGCTACGGGAAGCCCAGGCAAGGTGTTGCTAACCGGTTAACACTCAAAACTAACAAGGCGTAGATGACAACACTGATAACCCCTGCGACATGTACAATCACGGGAAACCTAGGAGAGGGCCACCAAATACTACCAATGGAACTATAGCTACACTAGGCAGACCCCCACCAGGCAATGAAAACAAAATAGAAAAACCCAGCAAAAGTACACTGTCCCCAGAGGCAACAGGAACTGGTCGCCGCATAGGTAGCAGGTCGTGTAACACCTTGACGCCCTAACCAGCACAATACCACTCCCTACCCAAGGTCAAAAAAGGTCCCCAAGCCCCAGCTGGCCCCAAGGGCGAGGCAAATGCTAAGCAGCAAGAACCTCTACGGAAATGGTTCCCGAATGCCCCAGGGAAGATAACCCTGTCACGCAGGGGCAGAACTTACAAGGCGCTTAGGGAAGGAAGCCCCTAAGCTCATGCAGCCCTGGTACTGATGAGGAACACCTGGCCACTGCACAAATCAAAAAAGCAGTGAGCGCCTCGAAGGCAAACACCGCCTAGGAAACTGAGGCCAGAGAAGCATCTGTCCCGGTCGACATTAGCTTATGAACTGCAGTGCTATGCAGCCGGCACGGTGAGGTCCAGGCCCCCCCCCTTGGGGAGGGAAGGGCTGCACGGACGAGCGGCATGGCAGTAGTGTGTCACGTTTGCTTGTTTCCTTGGGATTGTAGGGAGTTCTGCCTCTCAGTTCGGTTTTTGTTGTTAGTTTCTTACCATGTGGGGTTTGTTTTGTTATGCCTACCTTTCTGGGTGCTTAACCTCGGTCGATGGTAGATAAGGAGAACCCCCAACCATGGGTTTTCCAGGGCCATTGCTCCCTGCAACCTCTCTGAAGGGGCCAGGTTTTGGCTCTAGTTCCTGGTAGGTCTGAACTCCATAGCTAATGTCCCAGTCTAATATAACATACATTAGCCTGATAAGCTCCAGGGAGCCGGTGGGGCTCCCCACAGAAAACCAGTGTTGAATGTAATGAAACGCCATTTTCTGGATGAGCCCCGGAGGCTCCCTGGCAACTCCAGGGAGCCGTAGGGGCTCCCCACAGAAAATAACACATTTTTTAAAATAAAATTCAAGAATTTTATGTATCATATATAAAACACAAGTGTGCTAGAGTCAACACAAGGTAACAGCATTCTAGTTCTTATATTAACATCAGAAGAGAGCATGATAGATAAAATTCTGGTGGGAAAAAGCCAATCCCCAATCCCCACATTGCCAACAAACTCACCCTCAACATTAACAAAACTTTCTATATTCTGTTTGGCAATAAATCCTCTAATCAAATAAATCTCTGGATAAACAATACCCAAATCTGTAACAAAATAGATGGCAAATTCCTTGGCATTCTCATTGACCACAAGCTGAATTTTCCAGGGACACATTCTAAATATATAAAAAAAAGTTTCAAAAACTGTTGGCATTCTTTTTAAGATCAGATATTATGTACCTCGCCCTGCCCTGGTGACGCTCTATTACTCCCTCATCTATCCATATCTATACTATGGTATTTGTGCTTGGGGTTCTACTACTCAAAATCATTTACGTCCTCTAATTACTCAACACAAAGCTGCTATTAGGACAATATCCAACTCTGGCCCCAGACATCACTTGGTACCCCTACTCAAATCTCTGAATATATTAGATATTAAGTCACTGCACATCCTCTCATGTGTATTATACATATATAAAACGCTGAACTGTAATGCCAATCCTGACCTCAAAAGCTTCATTGAAGGTTGCAACAGAACCCATGAGCACCACACCAGAAACAAATACCGTTTTGATATTCCGAGAGTACGACTTAATCAAACTAGAAATGCTCTACAAATCAAGGGACCCAGAATGTGGAATGACCTTCCCAATCATGTTAAAGATTGTACCTCTCTCAACCAGTTCAAGATAAAAACTAAGCATTACCTAATAAATTCCCTGTAACCTACCTTACCCCTATATTGTCAACCCATGTCTTATTTTTTAAACAACGTGGTTTGTCGACCAAATTGTATTTTAGCTGTTTTTCTGCCATGTTCCCCCCTTTTTTATTTTTATTTTTTCTCAACACATTTTATATTTTAATTTCAATTAGTATTAAGCTTTAGTCTTTAATGTTTTTCCTGCCCGAAACGCTATGCGTAATAGTGGCTTAAGGCATTGTATGTACTAGCTCTACCTATAAATCTATAAATTTTTGTAAAACCTCTTGTATGTATGTACTTTATCTGAATAAACATTTATTATTATTATTATTATTATTATTATTATTATTATTATTATTATTAACTGAGATTGGGTAGCCAGTGGCAGGAGGCTCCCCCTTCCCCCTCCCGGGGAGGGGGGCGAGTTGCTCAGACAGCGGTGCGGCAGCTGTGGATACGTCATGCTTGCTTGCTTGTATTCGATTGGGGAGTTCTGCTTGCTAGTTCAGCTTTCGGTTTGCAATTTTTAACCAGCTGTAGTTTGTTTTGAAATTCCTACCTTTCAGGGTGCCTAACCTGGTAGATGGCAGACATTGGCTGCTTCCAATTACACGGGGGTGTCTATAGGCCATTGCTCCTCGTGCCTCTCTGAGGGGACCAGGTTCCAGCGCTGGTCCCCGGTAGGCCTAGAACTCCAACTGATTGTTGTCACGGTCTAATATATACACATCAGCCCGGTATAGCTTTGGGGAGCCAAAGGGGCTTTCCACAGAAAAGCTAACCAACTCTTTGAATAATCAAGTGTACCTTTGACTTTAAGGAAAGGAATGTGTTGACCAAGTGTGTCTACAAAAGATACCACTTGTGGTCAGTGTAGAGATACAGCACACCTCCTGCGAGTACCCTGCCGTATCAAGTATGGTCATGACGGGAAAGCCTGTCATCCTGTTGTGTTCTCACGTCATGAACAAGTGTGAGACCAGCTGTCAGGCCACTTACAAGGCTACTTGCATGAGTGGGGTGTTAAGTGAATAGTGAGGACTAGCATATCTGTATGTCTGTATGTAAAAGATCTTGCTTAATTATTAAAGTGTATTCCTGTACTCGACTAGTTCAAAATCAAATCAAAATCAAAATGTTTATTCAAGTTAGAGTACATACATAGTAGATGAGTTACAAACATGATGTTGGATTTATGGATAGAGCTAGTACATACAATACCTAAAGCCACTAATACGCACAGTGTATTAGTGGCTTTAGGTATTGTCTGGTGTATAGTATGGTGGTATGGTGGAAACCAAGATAAACCCCGACGGTGTATACATGTTTATCTGTGTGGAATCAGCACATTACACACACATCAGTGAATGTGAGCTTCAAATACACCACACATTTAGTTATTGTGTTCTATAATTATTGTGCATGATTACTTTATGAGCATCCTGTTTGGATCTCCTGTGTCTCTTTGCACACCAGCAACATTACATGTGCTGTGTTAGTGATTGGCTGTCAAGTGTGTTAAGTTAGGTTATGTTCCCGAGTACATCTGAATTGATTAGTTAGACGTCAAGAGTCTTGTTAATGCGATAATAGCTTTGCTGACACCAATCTAGAGTAAATTAAGCACCATTGTATTAGTGGTTAAGCTGTAAATAAACTACAGTACTGCTAAGCTTTATGTGGTGTTTCCATTGAACCACTTCACAACAAGCCACAATGTAGGACAGAAAACAGATGTGTTTATACGCGTAGGGTTGTAAACCCGTGGAACCGCCTACCCGCTGAAGCCGTAAATGCCAAAACTGCTGAGTTTTAAAATACAGCTGGAAAATATCAACAGGGAAAATGAGGTGCACCTTGAACAAGCCGCTGGCTTCCTGACCTTGTCAAGGCCAGTAGTATTAGTGGCCCTCAGGTAAATTCAGGTAAGGTAAATACTGCCACTACTCGCATTATGATGAAGAGTACTGGGAAGATGGGACACCTCGAGCATAGCTTTCATCTTGTAACTACACTAAGGTAGTTGACCTGACAAATAGGGTTGTAGACAGGGAAAACTGTCAGAATGGCGAGAAGTAGCAAATTGTGCTTCCTCAAAACTCAGACCTCTTTCGCTCCTGGTTAATCTTAACGGCCCATCTGAAAGAGTATGTTCACAGTTGTATATGTTCATTAACGATACATAGCTAATAAAGCGGGTACAGGCTGAGGTGGTCTGTAGATTACTGCAAGAGAGCTTGAACAAACTACAGGAGTTGGTAAACAAATGGCTACTAGAGTTCAGTCCCACAAAATTTCAGTTAATATAGATTGGAAAAGGATAAAGGAGACCAGAGTGGCACTACATCAGAAGAGGAAGACAGCAACAAAAATCTGAAAGAGAAAGATATTAACTGTGGACAAATAGCAGCATTAACACAGCATTAACACACGAACATGATACCATCAACAGCATACTTGGAATTGGCATACAGAAAGCTATCAAAAACCTTAACAAGGAATCTGGCATAATACACACAACTATGTCAGACAAGTTATTCAAATATGCATCACCGACATTGGAGTCCTCACCTTGTGAAGCACAAGAAGAAGACTGATAAAGTCCAGAGGTTTGCAACAACACTTGTGCCTGAAATGAAAGAACTATGCTATGAAGACAGGTAGAGGAAGCGTGGCCTAACAAATTAGGAAGAAAAAAGCACCAGAGGAGATATGATCATAATGCACAAAATATAGAGTGAAAGAGAGAAGATATGCTGTGAAAGACTACTCCAACACAGAATAGGATGAGAGTAGATATGTAAAAGTTTGAAATACAGAGTCAAAAGTAATAACCTACATGTAATTACCTAAGTGTAGTTACAGAAAGAGAGCTCTGCTTGTGGTGTTCCGTCTTCCCAGTACTCCTTGTTAATATGATGCTTTGAGACTACTGCCAGTTTTGGCCTCCACCACCAACTCACTTATCTTGATCCAACCATCTACCTCTCTGTTTGCAAAAGTTAAATTTGAAATGTTTTTTGGCAGCTTTGTTTCCTAAGTTTGAACCTGTGTCTTCTTGTTCTTGAAGCTGCAGTTCTCAAAAATTATTCATTGCCAGTTTGCAATTCCTGTAACTATTTTGCACATAGAGATCCTATCACATCTTTCTGGTGTGGAGCCCCTTGTGGCTTCTTGAAGCTCTATGCTGAGATGGTTACCATCTATTGGAACACATCACCTGTAGAGGTCTACAGACCTACCAGAGACCTGATCCAGAACTCAGCCCTTCCCTCACACACATCTTCCCAGCACAGATGGAGGAAGTTACACAGGGAATAGAACAGTGCAAGAAAGATATGCAACTCACTTATGCACAAGTGGCCAAGGAGAAGGAAAAAATAGAAGAAGCAGTAAAGGAAGTCAAACACTGCAGCAACCAAGATAAAACAAACATTAGGCTAGAAGTGAGGAAAGAATTGGCATCTAACCCGAAGTTGGTGCAAAACACAGTTGATCGGAGTAAGTCCCTGATCATTTTTGGCTGCAAAGAAAAGGCGATAACATCTAGGTCAGAAAGAGCTGTAGAAGAAGCTAAAGTAGTAGATAAAATTGTTGGCCTCGTGGAAGGTCTTACAAACAGAGAGAATGTGTGCGACTACAGGAGAATAGGCAGGTACGTAAAAGGGAAAGATCGACCTTTGAGGATCACCCTAAACGGTGCCAAACAGATGGAAGAAGTACTAAGGAATGCTAGAAAATTGCAAAGGGATGAGGATGGGAAAGGGTGGTCGTTAAGACGAGATCTTTCAAAAGAAGATAGAGAGAAGCTGAAACTGAACCTCGCCGAGGCAAAACATTTAAATGAGAGCAGGAATGAAGAAGAAATAAATTCTTTTTTCTACAAAGTGATAGGGGTAGGCAAACCAGTAAAGTGGTACATAAAGGCAAACCAACAAAATCAATAGAGAGAGGGGGAGTGAAGAATAAGGAGAGGGGGAACAAGTTCCTGAAGATTGCATACACCAACATAGATGGAGTGAGATCGAAGATACTGGAGTTAAGTGATGTAATACAGCTGCAGACACCAGACATTGTTGCACTCACGGAGACAAAACTTGAAGATGTAATTTTAAATGAGGTCATATTCCCAAGGGGCTACTCAATTTGGAGACGGGACAGAAAAATTAGGAAAGGCGGCGGCGTTGCTGTGCTGGTAAAAGAACACCTAAAGGTGAAGGAAATAATGACTGCCAATCCACAAGAAGTTGACATAATAGCACTAGAGATCTGCTATGAGGATGATAAACTAATGATGATAAATGCATATAGTCCACCGCCAAGCAGCACGTGGTCAAAGGAGGAGCTGGATAGTAAACGTGAAGGTCTTATAACAATAATGAGAGAGATTATAGCGAGAGCGGATAACGATAGATCACGACTGTTGATAGTCGGTGACTTCAACTTGAAATCCATAGACTGGGAAGCATATGAAGCTAAAACAGAAGATTTTTGGACCTGTAAATTTGTAGACCTCATCCTGGAAACATTCTTGTATCAACATGTTAAACAAGCTACGAGGATGAGGGAAGGGGACGTTCCCTCCATGCTAGATTTGATATTTACCAGGAAGGAGGAAGAGATATTTGACATTCAGTACCTTCCTCCCTTGGGTAAAAGTGACCATGTCTTTTTGGGAATAAAGTATGCAATGCGTTATAAGCTGGAAGAAAATAAGGAGGTTGAAGCAGTTGAAAAACCAGACTTCAGGAGAGGACATTATGGTGACCTTAGAAATTTTTTTAGTGAGTATAATTGGACAGACTTGATGCTAGGCAAGGAAGTGAATGAGATGTATGGCAAGTTTTGTGAAATATATGATAAAGGCACAAAAAAATTTATACCAAAACAGAGATGCAGAACTAGGAAACAGGATTGGTTCAATAGAAATTGCGAGAGGGCTAGAGACCGAAAGACACAAAAATGGAATCAATACAGGAAGAGGCCGAACCCCCAAACATACCAGCGATACAAAGATGCGAGAAACAACTACACGGCAGTGAGGAGAGAGGCAGAAAGAAATTTTGAAAAAGGGATTGCGGACAAATGTAAAACAGAACCAGGTCTATTCTATAAATTCATAAACAACAAATTGCAGGTAAAGGATAATATTCAGAGGTTGAAAATGGGAAATAGATTCACGGAAGATGAAAAGGAAATGTGTGAAACACTAAACGAAAAGTTCCAAAGTGTGTTTGTACAAAATGAAATCTTTAGGGAACCAGATACAATAAGAATTCCAGAGAACAACATAGAACACATAGAGGTGTCTAGAGACGAAGTGGAAAAAATGCTCAAGGAGCTCGGTAAGAACAAAGCAGCTGGCCCAGATGGCGTTTCACCATGGGTTCTGAGAGAATGTGCATCTGAGCTCAGCATTCCACTTCACCTGATCTTTCAGGCATCCCTGTGTACAGGAATCGTAGCAGACGGGTGGAAACAGGCTAACATAGTTCCAATCTACAAAAGTGGCAGCAGGGAAGACCCCCTCAATTATAGACCTGTATCATTGACAAGTGTAATAGTGAAAGTATTGGAAAAACTAATCAAAACTAAATGGGTAGAACACCTAGAGAGAAATGATATAATATCAGACAGACAGTATGGTTTTCGATCTGGAAGATCCTGTGTATCGAATTTACTCAGTTTCTATGATCGAGCCACAGAGATATTACAGGAAAGAGATGGTTGGGTTGACTGCATCTATCTGGACCTAAAAAAGGCTTTCGACAGAGTTCCACATAAGAGGTTGTTCTGGAAACTGGAAAATATTGGAGGGGTGACAGGTAAGCTTCTATCATGGATGAAAAATTTTCTGACTGATAGAAAAATGAGGGCAGTAATCAGAGGCAATGTATCAGAATGGAGAAATGTCACAAGTGGAGTACCACAGGGTTCAGTTCTTGCACCAGTGATGTTTATTGTGTACATAAATGATCTACCAGTTGGTATACAGAATTATATGAACATGTTTGCTGATGATGCTAAGATAATAGGAAGGATAAGAAATTTAGATGACTGTCATGCCCTTCAAGAAGACCTGGACAAAATAAGTATATGGAGCACCACTTGGCAAATGGAATTTAATGTTAATAAATGTCATGTTATGGAATGTGGAATAGGAGAACATAGACCCCACACAACCTATATATTATGTGAGAAATCTTTAAAGAATTCTGATAAAGAAAGAGATCTAGGAGTGGTTCTAGATAGAAAACTATCACCTGAGGACCACATAAAGAATATTGTGCAAGGAGCCTATGCTATGCTTTCTAACTTCAGAATTGCATTTAAATACATGGATGGCGATATACTAAAGAAATTGTTCATGACTTTTGTTAGGCCAAAGCTAGAATATGCAGCTGTTGTGTGGTGCCCATATCTTAAGAAGCACATCAACAAACTGGAAAAGGTGCAAAGACATGCTACTAAGTGGCTCCCAGAACTGAAGGGCAAGAGCTACGAGGAGAGGTTAGAAGCATTAAATATGCCAAAACTAGAAGACAGAAGAAAAAGAGGTGATATGATCACTACATACAAAATAGTTACAGGAATTGATAAAATCGACAGGGAAGACTTCCTGAGACCTGGAATTTCAAGAACAAGAGGTCATAGATTTAAACTAGCTAAACACAGATGCCGAAGAAATATAAGAAAATTCACCTTCGCAAATAGAGTGGTAGACGGTTGGAACAAGTTAAGTGAGAAGGTGGTGGAGGCCAAGACCGTCAGTAGTTTCAAAGCGTTATATGACAAAGAGTGCTGGGAAGACGGGACACCACGAGCGTAGCTCTCATCCTGTAACTACACTTAGGTAATTACACTTAGGTAATTACAGAGGTACAGTGAGCAGTGATATTTATTTTCACCACCTCTCAGGGGAAGGGAACTAGAAAGTCGGCAACTCAAACACCACTGCTGGATTCAAGAGTGACTGAAGCCTAAAATCCTGCTGAAAGAACTCCCCCAACTATCTGCCCGAAACGCTATGCGTGTTAGTGGCTTTACAAGAATGTAAAAACATCAATGCTATGTACTCCCATAAACCCAATGTACCGTCTTATATAGAGTATATATAAATAAAAAAAACAGCATCGAATATAATGAACTGCCATTTTCTGGGTGAGCCCCAGAGGCCCCCTGGAGCTTATCGGGCTACTGAATGTTATGTTAGACCGGGACATTAGCTATGGAGTTCAGACCTACCAGGGACCAGCGCCAGAACCTGGCCCCTTCAGATAGGTTTCAGGAAGCATTGGCCCTGGAAAACCCCATTATGGTTGGGGGGTTTCCTTATCTGCCATCGACCGGGGTTAGGCACCCAGAAAGGTAGGCATAACAAAACAAACCCCACATGGTAAACTACAACACAAAAATGAACAGAGAGGTAGAAACTCCCTACAATCCCAAGGAAACAATCAAACAATCAATTTACTGCTGCGCCGGTTGTCCGCGCAGCCCTTCCCTCCCCCGGGAGGGGGAGGGGGGCCCCGGACCTTACCGCGTCGGCTGCCTTCAGTTCGAAAACTAGGCTTCAACCAACGTGGAAAACACCCGCCGACCGGGAGGGAGGGAGGGTAGCCAGGGAGCTTCCGGGGCTCACCCAGAAATTGGTGTTTCATTACATTCAACGCTGGTTTTCTGTGGGGAGTCCCTATGGCTCCCTGGAGTTACATACCCAAAGAGAAGGAAATAGGGACTTATCCGGGAGGCGGCGGCCACAAACTCCTCAACGCGAAGTCGAGACAACTGGCTGCAACCTGCGACCCAAAGCAACACAAGAACGACGAGGAGCAGGGACGTTCACCAAATAACGGGCGGCCAGGACTCTGTCCGACTTCCAAAATCCACGTGCCCAAATATGAGCCCAAGACATGTTACCAAACACGGCAGCCAAAGCTGCAAACTTCCGAACATCATGGGTGCGAGGATAGACTGCAGGCTGGCTAGACTTAATAACCTTGCGGACAACTTGGGAGACATGAGCCCTGGAACAGGGAACGAGGGAAACCGGATCAACCCAAAGCGCGTCCCCAGCCACCCTAGCCGAAGCGCGCAGGTAACGGCAAAGTACTGCAACTGGACACAACACATGATGCACCCCCGGCCGAACCAACCAAGCATCAATGACCCGTGGACCCCTCTGGAAAGCAGCCGTCTTGTTCTTCATCAGAAAAGACGGAGAAGGCTGCAAACGGACAAACCTACCCCGAGGACCAAAAGAAAAGAAACCCCTGCACCAGAGGAGAGCATGAAACTCCCCTACCCAGCCCCCAGAGGCCAATGCCAACAAAAACAAAGCCTTGGAAAAACAATCCGGAACCGAAGGGTCCACCACCAACCAAGGAGAGGAAAGATAGGAGAGCACCCTGTCCAAGGACCAAGATGGCTCAGGAGGCCCATGAGCAGGCCGGAGGTGAAACAGCACAGGAAAGCTTACGGAACGGGGCGGATGTGACGTCCACCCCGAACGCTAGCTTGAGTGGCTCCACCAGTGCCGCATGATACGAGGCGACAGTATTAGGCATCAAATGATGGTCCTGAAAAAGCCAAGAAAGAAAGGACAAGACAACCCGATCCAAAAGAAAAGACAACCTACGAAGAGCCAGAAAATGGCAAAAAGAACGCCAGGAAACTTCATACTGTCGCCGAGACGAAGCTCTCAGGTGAGACACCATCAACGAAGCCACCTGATCACCATAGAATTGGTGATACACCCGAGTCAAAAAGACCAGACACGAAGAGCAGAGGAGAAGGTCGAACCAGCCCAGTACCGGACCGGGCCAACCTGCTGAAAGAGGTGGAGCCGCGGAAACGTCCCGGGTTCGGGCACCGAGCCAATAGCACCGGAAACCAAGGCTGGGCCGGCAACCAAGGGGCCACAAGGACTACTCTCCCTGGGAATGTCTCCAACCGAACCAGAACCCGAAGCAACAGCTGGACCGGGGGGGAAGAGGTACAAGTAACCCCACCTCGACCAGTCCTGCCAAAAGGCATACACCGCGAACGCCTCGTAGTCGGGAAAGGGCGTCACATAGATTGGGAGACGCCGAGACCACGCCGACGCGAAGAGGGCCACATCTGGGAGACCGTACGTCTGGCAGATTCAACGAAACGAGTCGTCGTTGACCGTCCACTCCGTGGACAGGGGAAGGAAGGGTGACAGACCGTCTGCCAGAACGTTGGACACTCCCCGGACATGAACTGCATGGAGAGCCAAACCCCGAAAATCCAGCAGACGAACCACTCGAAGGGAGCAACCCCAAAGAGCCAAAGACCGAAGAGAACCCCTGCGATTCAGGCAATGAACCACTGGAGAACAGTCCGAATGGAGGCAAATGGTCGATCCCCGAGCGACCCGAACCCTCCGAAGCGCGAACCAGACTGCCGCGAACTCCCGAACCGTGCTGTGAGCCTGACGGAAGGACAGACCCCACCGTCCCTGGCCTGGCTGGTGAGCACTGGTCACAAAGCCCCAGCTGAGAGACGACGCATCAGTGAACACATCGAGCAAGGGCTTGGGAAGGCGCCAAGGCACCGAACCCCGAAAACCCCGAAGAGGAAGCCGGTGACGCAGCAACCGATACAAGGCCCCCGGAGGACGAACCCAACAATCACGAGAGAGGCGGAAGGCACATCCGCAAAGGAACCAAAACAGACGCCGAAGCCAAACCCGACCAGGCTGGTAGACTAGCACGGCGAAGTTCAGACTCCCGCACAACCCCTCGAGCAGCCGCCGAGTGACCCGGGACCCCTTCAGAAACAGCCGACGGCAGTCTAGCAGCCACAGCAACACCTCTGGAGGGAGAGACAAGGAAGTGGTCTGAGAATCCCAAACAAGACCCAGCCAGGTCCGAACCTGGGACAGAACCAGATGGGACTTCCTCCAGTTCACCAGGAACCCGAACCTGGCGAGCTGGGAAAGAACCATATCCCTGGTGAGCAGACAAGCTGACCAACTGGGAGCCCACACCAGCCAGTCGTCGAGGTAGGCCAAAACCCGAATCCCTAGAAGACGCAGATGGATCACCACAACCCGGGTCAGATGCATGAAAACGCGAGGTGCCAGATTCAAGCCAAAAGGTAGACATCGAAAACGGTAAGTGAGACTCCCCACCACGAAACCTAACCAGTCCCTGAACCCCGAATGAATAGGAACATGCCAATAGGTGTCCTTGAGGTCCAGGGACACCATCCAGACACCCGGCTCCAACAGAAGTCAGACCTGAGACAGTGTAGGCATCCAAAAGGAGGGGGCAAGGAATCCAAGGGTTCAGACGGGACAAGTCCAGAATGAACCTCAGATCCGCACAGTCCCGTTTTGGCACTGGAAACAAACCGGAAACCCACATGAGGGACATAGTCGTTTCGACCACGCCCAAGCGCACCCACTCCTAGACGAATTGATGAAGTGCAGGAGAAGAAACCTGCCCTGTTAGCCCCGAACCCCCGAAAGGAGGACGAGTCGCCCAACGCCACCGCAGGACGGATGACACGACCGAAAAGGCCCACAAATCGTGGGACCAAGCGTGGGCAAACAGAGCAAACCCCCCCCCCCCATCGCCCCGTCAACGGGGCGGACCGCGAAAGGGCCCCGAAGGGAACGCTGGCCCCGAAGGAAACAATGGCTCAGAAAATGGCACCAATGGCCCACCTTGACCAGCAGAACCCGGAACCCTGGTACGACCCCCTCCGAAACTGCTGAGAATGACCACTTCGAAGAATCAACATGTCCGCCATAGGACGACAACTAGACGAAGCCGCGTGCAGAAACTGAGAGACCGCAGTCTCTGCAAACAGCAACAGACAAAACGGAGACAAAAACCTAAGGGCCAGGGCTTAAGCAGATTCCAAAGATAGGGCGAGCACAGCCTGATGGCACGCGAGGCGAGAAGCAAAGAACAGAGACACCGCTTCCTTCAGGATGGGCGCAAAGAGCTTCAACAGCGCAGCCGACACCCTAGCTGCCGAAGTCAGCGCCCCAGACGAAGGCCCTTCACTCAATGCTCCCACATCCTCCTCAAGCCAAGCAGAAGACAGCTCGAGAAGGGAAAAGAAATGCAAGACCGAAGCCAAATGCCCACGGGAACGCAATTCCTCCGCAACCAACGAAGCCGAAAGCTGAGGAACCTGCACGTGAAGCTGGAAAAGGCCAACTTCCTGAGAAAGCACGGGAGCGAACAAGCACGCATTAAGGTGCTCAAACTCGCCCCCCCCCCCAGGTAAACCTGCATAAAAGTTGAAGTTTCCCGCCAATCAAGCGTGCGGGTCCGACAGAAACCATGCCACGCCCCCAGCGAAACGAAAGGGCAGTCTGCCAGCCAGGAAGACTCCGGAACCTCCAAACGCACCCAAAAACGGGAAGAAGAACCGAACTCAAATGAGGATGGATCCATTGCAGAGGCATAACCCAGGTCTTGCAGGAAGTAAGTGGCAAGAGCTTCCCGAGCCACCTTTGCGGAGATATGGGAAGTAGAAAACCTCTGGAAAGATGGATCCGAGGTACCCAAAGGCGCCCGGAACCGAACCCGGGGAGGAGCCGAACCCAAATCTTACTTATACAAGGAAGGGGGGGTAAGAAAAACCCTCCCCACTACAACAATAAGCCCCGCAAGGAAGGCAAAAGTACCCAAGCGGGGTCAAAGGGGGCCCCAAGGCCCCCAGCTTGACTCCTCCCCTGCCCCAGGATCCCCCACGTCAGGACACGGGGCAAAGCCATCCTCCAAACCCTCTACCCCTGAAGAAAAGGCAGAGTCCAAGGGAAATGCAAACAAGAAGGGGGTCTGCTGGTGGGACCCAGAAGCCTCGGCAGGAGGAACCGACTCAAATGCCTCCGTCCCCGACCCAGATGGGGCAGCCCCCGAGGCAGCCCAAGTCTCATTACCAATTAAACCCTGTGCCGAGGCCGAAATCCTCAGACGTTTTGGAGCCGGACACGGGGGGTGGGGGGGGGGGGAGGTGCAGGAAGAACCACAGGGAAAGGACCAGGGGGCGCGACAGGAGCCAAAGCCGAAGCGACTAAAGTCCCCCAGGTCAGGGTCCCTAAAACCAAAACGGGGCAGCCTTGGGGCATCCTGGTAGGAAACCAACCTAGCGCGTTGCAATAACCTAAACCTAACATGCAACTCTGATGCTGCCTGTACCCTAACAGGAACCTCCTCAGAGTAAAACTGGAGCACAAGCAGAGAACATAACTTGCAAGACTTGGGGTCAAAGGTATCGTTGACCCAACAGGTGGCATGACGGAGGCAAAACATGTGACTGTCACCCTGAGAGTCACACTCACACCTTCAAACCAGCACAAGGCAGGCTGGAACTCGGGAGACATATCCATGGGTCCACCGAGCCCCGACAGGGATTTCCAGGGCCCGTAGAAATACAACTACGGGAAGCCCAGGCAAGATGTTGCCAACCGGTTAAGAAACCCAAACAACGAGGGAAGATGATAACACTGAAAACCCCTGGGATGTGTACAAGCATGAGGGCCTAGCAGAGGGCCACCAAAACAATATCAGGGGAACTATAGACCCACGAGGCAGAACCTCCACCAGGCAAACAAAAAACAAAAGAAACCCCCACAAAAGTACACTATCCCCCAGAGGCAACAGGAACCGGTCGCCGCTTAGGTGGCAGGTCGCGCAACGCAACACTTTGCCGCCCTAACCAGCACACCACCACTCCCTACCCAAGGCCAAACAAGGGCCCCAAGGCCAAACAAGGGCCCCAAGGCCAAACAAGGGCCCCAAGGCCAAACAAGGGCCCCAAGGCCAAACAAGGGCCCCAAGGCCAAACAAGGGCCCCAAGGGCGAGGCAAATGCCGAGCAGCAAGAACCCCTACGAGAGCGGTTCACGAACGCCCCAGGGAAGATAACCCAGACATGCAGGGGCAGTACTCACAGGGCGCCTAGGGAAGGAAACCCGTAAACGCATGCAGCCTCGGCACTGATGAGGTACTCCTGGCCACCGCACAAAGACAGCAGAGAACGCCACACGAGGCAAACACTGCCCAGGAATTTGAGGCCAGAGAAGCGTCTATCCCGGTTGACACTAGCTTACGAACTGAAGACAGCCGGCGCG
Source organism: Procambarus clarkii (assembly GCF_040958095.1). Taxonomy (NCBI): domain Eukaryota; kingdom Metazoa; phylum Arthropoda; class Malacostraca; order Decapoda; family Cambaridae; genus Procambarus; species Procambarus clarkii. Next base: position 4,036,101 of record NC_091238.1, on the reverse strand, counting down.
GTGAGGTCTGGGGCTCCCGCTCCCCCTCCCGGGGAGGGGAGGGCTGCACAGACGACCGGCGCGGCAGTAAATTAATTGTTTGATTGTTTCCTTGGGATTGTAGGGAGTTTCTACCCCTATGTTCAATTTTTAGTTGTAGTTTTTTCCATGTGGGGTTTGTTTTGTTATGCCTACCTTTCTGGGTGCCTAACCCCAGTCGATGGCAGATAAGGAAAACCCCCAACCATAATGGGGTTTTCCAGGGCCATTGCTCCCTGAAACCTCTCTGAAGGGGCCAGGTTCTGGCGCTGGTCTCTGGTAGGTCTGAACTTCATAGCTAATGTCCCAGTCTAACATAACATACATTAGCCCGATAAGCTCCAGGGAGCTGTAGGGGCTCCCCACAGAAAAAAAATAAATAAATGCAAACAAATGATTGAATTCTCTCAGGACCAGCGCAAACTCATTTTCCCCAACTACCGCACTTGTTTTGGGGCAGGGAGGAGGTAGCTGACCACCTGCCAGGGCTTGAACTCTCGGTTCTAGTGCTGATGTAGAGGTTATGGGGATGCAGTTCTTCTGTGTTAGCTCCAGTGTTCTGCCATTCAGCTAAGTTATACCTGCTTGATGGGGGTTCTGGGAGTTCTCCTACTCCCCAAACCCAGCCCGAGGCCAGGCTTGACTTGTGGGAGCTTGGTCCAGCAGGCTGTTGCTTAGAGCAGCCTGTCAGACCCACATATCCACCACAGCCTAGTTGGTTCGGCACTCCTTGAAGAAAATGATCTAGTTTTCTAATGAAGATGTCCACAGTTGTTCCGGCAATATTTTTTGTGACATGTGTCTGTCAAATGGAGCGTTGTTTGCCCGTGTGGCTTTTCCTTACACTGCGGTGTAGCAGGAATCACATCTTAAGTGTGTTTGGAGCTGCATGTCCTAAGGGTTTTCTTCCCTGAGTGCTCCCAAGACCTTGCAATGGAGATACCTGCTTGACGAGGTTCTAGGAGTTCTTCTCCCCAAGCCCACGCTCTCTTGACTGCTATGACTATGACTGCTCTTCACTGGTTCTATTCTGCATTTTCATCCATATCGTTCACTCCAGTACGTTGTTATTTTACTATGCAGATTTGGGACCTGGCCCTCCAGTATTTTCCACGTGTATATTATTTTATATATCTCCTTTCTAGTGAGTACATTTGGAGAATTTTGAGATGATCCCAATCATCTATGTATGATCCCAATTATTGGGTTTATGCGTGCCGTATATGATCTCTGTATTCCCTCTATTTCAGCAATCTCTCCAATCTCTCCTGGAGGAAGTGAGTACTGAGCAGTATTCAAGACGGGACAGCACATGTGATTTGTATAGTACAACCACTGTGATGGGATCCCTGGATTTGAAAGTTCTCGTAATCCATCCTATCATTTTTCTTACTGGTGCAATATTTGCTTGGTTATGCTTCCTAAACACTAGGTCGTCAGACATCATTATTCCCAAATCTTTTACATGCTGCGTTCCTACTATGGGCACATTTGTGTATTGTAGCCTGTATTATGTTTAAGGTCCTCATTTTTAGCCATACCCGAGTACCTGGAATTTATCACTGTTGAACATCATGTTATTTTCTATTGCCCAGTCGAAAACTTTATGAATATCTGCTTGAAGTTTTTCAATGTCGTCAGCAGAAGTAATTTTCATGCTGATTTTTATGTCATCTGCAAAGGATGATATGAAGCTGTGACTTGTATTTTTGTCTATATCTGATATGAGAATAAGGAAAAGCAGTGGTGTAAGGACAGTACCCTGAGGTAACGAGGTTTTAACTGCGTTTGGACTTTATTTTATATGGTTGACTTATTCTTTGTGTTCTGTTCGACAGAAAACTGAGTATCCAGCGTCCTACTTTACCGGTTATTCCCATCGACCTCATTTTGTGTGCTATTACTCCATGGTCACATTTATCGAATGCCTTTGCAAAGTCTGTGTATACAACATCTGCATTCTGTTTTTCTTCTAATGTCTCAGTGACTTTGTCATAGTGGTCAAGTAGCTATGAAAGGCACGATCTTCCTGCTCGAAATCCATGTTGGCCTGGGTTGTGGAGATTATTAGTCTCCATGAAACTGGTGACCTGATTCCTAATCACTCTTTCAAATACCTTTATTATGTGGAACATTAGTGCAAATGGTCTGTAATTCTTTGCCAATGCTTTGCTCCTTTCTTTGTGTAGAGGGGCTATGTCTGCTGCTTTAAGTACATCTGGTATCTTCCCTGTGTCCAAGCTCTTCCTCCACACTATACCAAGTGCCTGTGCTACTAGCACCTTGCACTTCTTTATAAATATTTACAGTGGTACCTCGGAATGCGATTGTCCCTGTATGCGAGGTTTTCGGAAGGCGAGGTGTATTTACTCCAAAAATTTGTCTCGGAAGGCGATGGTTACTTCGGGAGGCGAGTTTGAACGCGAGTTTGTTGATACGCGTACAGCCGACCTAGCGCGTGGTCGTTCGGCGATCGTCGCCCCTCTGCCCCTCAGTTCACCATTGTCTCGCGCTCAGTGACTACCCCCCACATCAATTCTTGTCGTGGATTTTCAGTGTTTTGTTGGATTTTTGGTGATTTGTCTATACAATGTTATTATATATCTCACCATGAGTCCCAAGAAAGCCAGTGGTAAGGATAAAGGCCAGAAAGCTCATGTGAGGATGACAATAGAGGAGAAACAAGAGATCATTCGTAAGCATGAGAACGGTACACGTGTTGTTGAACTTTGTAGGCAGTACAAGAAAGCCACATCAACAATATGCACTATACTTAAGAAGAAAAATAAGATTATGAGTGCTAATGTGGCAAAAGGAGTAAGAACATTAACGACACAAAGACCACAAATACTTGAAGAAGTGGAAAAGTTGTTATTAATTTGGATACACGACAAGGAGTTGAGGGGTGATAGTGTTTCGGAGGCCATTATTTGTGAGAAAGCCAGGGTGTTGCACGAAGACCTTCTAAAGAAGACCCCTGCAACGAGTGATGCAGATAAGAAAGAGTTTAAGGCAAGCAGGGGCTGGTTTGAAAAATTTAGAAAGAGAAGTGGTATCCATAGTGTTACAAGGCATGGGGAGGCAGCCAGCTCAGACAAACCAGCCGCTGGACGATTTATTGACGAATTTAAAGAGTTTGCAGAGACTGGGGAATACCTACCGCAACAAGTGTTTAATTGTGACGAAACAGGACTGTTTTGGAAAAGAATGCCTAAGAGGACATACATTACCAAGGAGGAAAAATCCTTGCCTGGACACAAGCCTATGAAAGATAGGTTTACGCTTGTGCTGTGTTCAAATGCGAGTGGCGATTTGAAAATTAAACCCTTGCTAGTGTATCATTCTGAAAATCCAAGGGTTTTCAAACAGTATAATGTGCAGAAAACCCGTTTGTCTGTGATGTGGAAGTCTAATAAAAAAGCATGGGTCACTAGGCTTATTTTTTCGGAGTGGGTGAATGAAGTGGTGTGCCCTGCCATAGAAAAATATCTGCAGGAGAAACAATTGCCACTCAAAGCCGTGCTTCTCCTTGACAATGCTCCTGCTCATCCTCCAGGCTTGGAAGATGATTTGATGCCTCAATACAATAAATTCCTCACAGTTAAATTCCTTCCTCCTAACACCACTCCTCTAATTCAGCCTATGGACCAGAAAATCATAGCGAATTTTAAGAAACTTTATGAAAGGGCACTTTTCCGGAAATGTTTTGAAGTGACTGAAGCCACAAACCTCACCCTCAAAGAGTTCTGGAGAGAGCATTTTAACATTTGTAGTGCTTTAAAACTCGTTGACAAAGCCTGGCAAGAAGTGACTCAAAGAACCCTGATCTCTGGCTGGAGAAAATTGTGGCCTGAAAGTGTGAGAGAACTAGACTTTGAGGGGTTTGAGCCTATAAATGATGCACCTATTGTTGAGGAAATTGTTAGTCTAGGCCAGCAAATGGGCTTGGAATTGGATGGTGATGATGTGGAGGAGTTGGTGGAAGAACACAACGAAGAACTGACCACCGAAGAACTCCTAGCCCTTCAACAGGAACAGCAAGCCAACACAGCAGCGAATGATTCTGCAGTGGAGGAGGAGGTGGCAGCAGCACCAACAGCACCAGCGAGTGTCCCTTCTGCAGTAATTAAGAAGGTGTGTCAGATGTGGGAAGAGATTCAAACAACTATTGAACATACTCACCCAGACAAAGCTGTAGTAGGCCGTTGTCTTAATCTTTTCAATGACAATGTGATGCCTTACTACAGAGAGAGCTTGCGAAGAAGGGAAAAGCAAGCTTCCATGGACAAATTTGTGGTGAGGAAATCGAGCAGTGAGCCTCAACCAGGACCTAGTGGCACTCAGGTTAAACGTCCCAGGGAGAGCACACCAGAAAGGTCCTCACTGCCTGATGTGATTATGGAAGGGGACTCCCCTTCCAAACAGTAACTCCTCTCCTCCTCCCCCCTCCTCACCATCTTCCATACGCCTACAGCACTCGACAGCAAGGTAAGTAATAACTGGAACACAGTTTTGTAGGTTTATTTAGATGAATTAGGTAAATTAGGTATAAAAATTTAGTTTGATGTGGGGTTTTTGGGGTAGTCAGGAACGGATTAATTCATTTCCCTTTATTTCTTATGGGGAAATTAACTTCGGAATGCGAGTTTTCGGAAGGCGAGGCGTCTCCAGGAACGGATTAAACTCGCATTCTAAGGTATGCCTGTAATTCCATGAATCTGGACTTCCATGAATCTGGAGCCGAGTGCATGGGCCATATTTTCAGTTTCTCAAAACCTGCCACGTTCGTGTTGATATTTGTTATATTTACAGGTGTTTGGATATCACGTACAAAGAAGTTGTCCAGATCTTCCACTTTCATGCCATTTCTTGGAGTGCTGAACATGTCTTCATACTGTTTTTTTTAGGATTTCACTAATTTCTTTGTCATACTCCATGTATGAACCTTCACTCGTACAAATAGGTCCAATATTGGCAGTGGTTTTTGCTTTTGATTTCGCATATGTGAAAAAATATTTTGGGTTTTACTGTATTTCCTGAATTGCTTTCTGTTCTAGCGGTCTTTTTTCAATCTGATATGAGTTTAAATTTCTGCTCGATTTCTGCAATCTCCCTGTTTAAGATATTCCTTCTTTGTAGAGAAAGTCGTGTCTGCTTAAGCATTTCGGTTTTTTTCCTTCTTTTATAGTGTTGTCTATGTTTTCTTTCTATGTTGGACCTCTTTCTGGCTTTCCTCAAAGGAACATGTTTCAGACAGACTTGATATGCTGCCGAAGTCGGTTTTTTCTATTCCTTCTGTAGGGTTTTAATTACTTAGAACAATTTCCTATGGAATATTTGTAAGTTCCCTGCCTATTGTCTCGCAGTCTATCCTCTTATTATTAATTTTGAATTTATTGAATAATCTCTCTCACTTGATCATTGTTTCAGGTCTATTCTGAGTATTGACGGTAGTTTGCACTTCAATGCGCTTGTGATAACAAAAATTGCTTGCTTGGTTTAAAAAATTAATCGAGTTTCCTCCAAATTCATTATCTTGCTTGCCAGTCTTTATGTAGCATTCTGTGCCTTTCACGTAAAAGTGTGGACAGCTGAGGTCATAGCATTGTCTGTTCTCAAGTGAGGTTTGGCACATGTCAGGATGGAAAAACCTCCATGTTAATCTAAATCAACACTGTCCTTTCCTAAGCATATTTAAACTTTTTTGGGATGGTGGTAACTGCATTCTAATCTTTTCTTATTTATTACCAGCATAGTTATATCTGCATATGCCCTTTGCATAAAATTTGCACATATCTGTCCTTCTGGTCTGACTCGCTCTATCGGGGATCATTGTAGAGTCTGTACCTATCGAGCTGTCAGTACTGCCTGTTACACTTTCTAGTCTTCTGTCATCTGCATCTAGGCATACTGAATTGGAGTTTACAGCTTCCCGAGCTTCTGCTTCAGTATTCGTTTCTCTGGTGTGCATGGGGTTGTTCCCTTAGAGGTCCTCTAAGCCCTTGAATCCCTGTTGGTTCAGTGGTCCGATGGATATTCTCCCAAAATCTCCTCTCACTCGGTGAGAGTTTAAGGGATGTTTATCACGTGTCACAGGGTGACAATCACTCTTTCTGCCTTCGCTATGATGCCTATTGGGTCCATGACACCTTTAAACCCAGAGTCCTGTGGGGTTTGTTCTCCCCTTGTGGCTCCTGTTTCTGACCCTCCTGAGATGGTTAGACCCCATCAGGCAGTGACCATTGTACAATTGTTTTGCTACATAACGGCAGTCAAGGTAGTATATGCACAAATGGATGCCCCGGAGCTGGCCTCCCTGGTGTTTAGGGACCTGAAATTGACGATGTTAGTGAAATCCTTCTTGGCTCTGTCTGCACCTTCTTTTTCTTTCCCTTTGGGCATGGTTTGCTCTTCCTCTGATCCATTCCCCTGATCTCCCTGGATCTTTGTGATTAACTGGCACATTTCTATATATTAGAGGTTCAGGGATTGGCTAAATTTTGTTATTGGGTAGCAGTGGGTCAATGTGACTCTTCTTTGTTTGTTTGTTTGTTGGGGGTTTCAGATTTTGGCCTACTTCTGACAATTGGCAAGTATGGGCTCCCAGCTAGTCTGCGTGTCTGCTAGCCAGGGATCTGATTCTTTCCCAGCTCACTAAGTTTGGGTTCCTGGTGAACTGGCAGTAGTCTCAGTTGGTTCTGTCCCAGGTTCAGACTTGGTTAGGCCTTGTGTGGGACTCTCAGTCAGCTTCACTTTCCTTGACCAGCTGGCAGCACAGCTGTCTGTTGGTGTCGAGTCAGCCCCGGATGATTCAACAGTTGCTTGAGCAGTTATGAGACCACCTGAACTTTGCCTGCATAGTTTATCCTCTGGCCAAGATGTGGCTGTTGTAGCTATTCTGGTAACTTTGGGGCAGCCACTTTTGCTACTACCACCATCGTTGGGTGTGGGATCTAATGGGCCTTTACTGGCTGCTGTGTCATCAGCTTTCTCTTTTGGCCTTTTGGTGTTTGGTTACATGGTGCCTTCTGACCTCGTGTGATGTCTTCACGAACACCTCAGTTCTAAGTTAGGGTTTTGTGACTAGGACTCGCCAGGCCGGCAAGGATCACTGATCATTTTTTCGTCAGGTGCATACTACAGGAGTTTGTGGCCATGTGTCATGCACTCCGGAGGATTTGGATTACTCCGGGCTTTACGTTCTGGCTTCATTCGAATTGTTCCCCATTATTCACCGTCTCTTGAGGCAAAAGGGGGCGGGTTCTCTCCAGTTCCTGTCTCTTTGGAGGTGGATTGGCTCGCCACACTATGTCCAAGGAGTGTCCATTGCTTTCAACGGACAGTTTGTTTGGGTTCTGTTCCATTCTCAAAGAATGTATCATTGATGCTGCCTCCTTCCTTTGGCTTTGCAACATGCATAAGTGCCTAGATGTAGACCTCTTTGCATTGGCACGAAATTGGCGAATTGGTGTCTTCTTTTGTATGCGGTTCCATTCCCCGATCAAGAGGCCACTGTGGTGGATGCCTTTTTGGCTGGACTGGCCGAGATGGGGACATCTATGTTCCTTTTTCTTTCGGTCCTGCGTTTGCTCTAAGTACTGGCCAGGTCGGAGTTCTACCACATGCAAGTGATCCTCTTGGCTTCCTGGTGGTCAGTGCAGCTTTTGTTCCAGGCACTACCTGCTCCAGGTGTCCAAGCTCAGGCATTTTGCCACAGATCCACCTATTAGAAGGTCAGCTCAGTGATGTAGTTTGCTGGTTCGACCTTCTCCTCAGCTTTTCACATCTGGTATTTTTGTATGCATCTTTATTGCCATCTTTATGTCAAGTGGGTGGTTTCGTTAATGGTCTCCCACCTGCATTCTTCTCCTCTCCAGCAATATGAAGTTTTGCGATGCTCTTTTCACCCCTTCCTTTCCCTAAATCATTGCTTTTTGGTTTCTGAGCATGTGGTGCTCCTTTCTTTCTTTCTTGGCTTTTTCTGTATCAGCACCACATGCTGAATACTGTTGCCTCATACTGTGCAGTGCTAGCAGGGCTGCTACAGCATGCATTCAGTATCAATATTACCTCGGCACCATTTCACAAGCTGTTTTGTGTTTCGTTTCACCTCCAGCCTGCTCATGCGATGTCTGAGCCTGTCTTGCCTTTGGACTGTGTGTAGGATTTTCTTTCCTCCTCTTGTTTCACGATCACTTTTGGTCTTGGAATCTCTCTTGTAAATTTAATTTTGTTGAACCTGGCTTCCAGTTGTATGGTTGGGAGCTTTATGCTCTCCTCTAGAGATGAGGTTTTTATTATTTTTGGTCCAGGTGGGCATTACGTTGTTTGCAGCCAGCTCCTTCTCTGGAGATGAATGAATTGGTTGGCTTTTGGAGGTGTCCTTTGATCACTGATGCTTGGTTAGTTTGGCTGGGGGTGTGTGTGTGTGTTGTGTCCGGTGACGGCTCTCCGCAACTACCATCGTGCCACCGATTCTTGATGGATGTGTGATGGATGTCTTTTGAGTTGATGCTGTTTCCTTGATCCTCTGTTCCAAGGCTTGTATTTCTCAGGTCTTCCACAGTGTTATGAAGTCTAGATTGCCTGCAGTCTACCATTCTGCCCATGATATTAGAGAGTATGATGCTCTTTTGGCTGTGCTTGTGAATGTGTCATGGGGCTGATATTTGGGGACGGGTTTTGGAGGTCAAACAGGATTCTGATGGACCAATATTTGGTGAATGTTCCTTGACCATGCCACTCTTGTGTGGCTTTGTGTCATGTCTCTCAGTCGGAAGTCTTGTACTTGTCCTGATTCTTGCAGCGCTCCCTCTTCCCAGTCGAGTTCCAATTTTTTCATCCTTTTCTATGGGTAGAAGCTTCAGGTAGCCCTAAGGGGCTTCCCGAGTACAGCATCATTCAATATAATGAAATTCCAATTTCTGGGTAAGCTCCAGTGGCTCCCTGATCTCCCTCTCTCCCTTCAAGGTCATTGTGTGGATGTCTACATCCTTCCTAGAACTGGGAGCTCAGGCCCCAGTAGGTGGTGAGCTTCCTCCCTCCCCCCATCCCTGTGCTCCTGCACAATGTAACAATGCTCCTGCTCATCCTCCAGACTTGGAAGATGCATTGTTGAACAGATATAATTTTCTCGCAATAAAGTTCCTTCCTCCTAACACCACTCCTGTAATTCAGTCTATTGGCCAGAAAATCATAGCGAATTTTAAGAAGCTTTATGAAAGGGCACTTTTCCAGAAATGTTTTGAAGTGACTGAAGCTACAAACCTCACCCTTAAATAGTTCTGGAAACACCATTTTAACATTTGTAGTGCTTTAAAACTCGTTGACAAAGCCTGGCAAGAAGTGACTCAAAGAACCCTGATCTCTGGCTGGAGAAAAATGTGGCCTGAATGTGTGACAGAACTAGACTGAGGGATTTGAGCCTGTAAATGAAGTGCCTATTGTTGAGGAAATTGTAACTCTGGGCCAGAAAATGGGCTTGGAATTGGATGATGCTGATGGAGGAGATGGTGGAAGAACACAACGAAGAACTAAACACCAAAGAACTCCAAGCCCTTGAAAAGGAGCAGCAACAAGAAGCAACTGGGGATATTTCTTCAGAGGAGGATGAGGCAGAAGAGAAAGTCCCTTCTTCAACAATTAGGAAGTGGTGTCAGATGTGGGAAGAAATGCAAACTTTTATTGAAATGACTCGCCCAGAGAAAGCTGTAGTAGGCCATTGCATTAATCTTTTCAATGACAATGTGATGCCTCACTACAGACAACTTTTGCGAAGGGAAAAACAATCTTCAATGGATCGTTTCGTTGTGAGAAAATCAAGCAGTGAGCCACAACCAGGATCTAGTGGGATGCAGGCAAACATGCCAGAGAGTGCACTCTAGAAAAATCTTCACTGCCTGATGTTATAATGGAAGTGGACTCCCCTTCCAAACAGTGACACCTCTCCTCCTCCTCCCCCCCCACCTCACCATCTTCCATATGCCAACAGGAGTCATCAGCAAGGGTAAGTAATAACTTGAACATACTTTTGTAGTGTAGATTTGGGTGAATTAGGTATAAAATTTAGTTTGAAGTGAAGTTTTTGGGGAGTCAGGAATGGATTAATTCATTTCCATTTCTTCTTATGGGGAAATTTGCTTCGGTTTACGAATTTTCAGGTTACGAACCGTCTCCAGGAACAGATTAAACTCTTAAACCGAGGTACCCCTTTAATTTCTAAGTTGTGTGTGGCCTATTTTTTCCCATTTCACATTCCATAACATGGCATTTAATCACATTAAATTGCATTTGCCAAATATTGTTCTATTCACTTTTTTGCCCAGGTCTTCTTGAAGGGCATGACAATAATTTAAGTTTCTTAACTTCCACTAGTAGCTTAGCATTATCATCACACCTGTTCATATAATTCTGCATTACTTCTGGCACAGAATTCATATAAACAATATACATTACTAGTGCTAGAGCTGAACCCCTGTGGTACTCCTCTAGTAATATTTCTCCACGTTGATACATTGCCTCCGATTACTTTCCTCATTTCTCTGTCAGAAAATGTTTCGTCTATGTCAAAAGTCTCCTTGTCAGGAGGCCTGGGCGATCACCGGGCTGCAGGGAGGTTATTTTTTTTTTTTGAGATGATTTCGGGGCTTTTTAGTGTCCCCGCGGCCCGGTCCTCGACCAGGCCTCCACCCCCAGGAAGCAGCCCGTGACAGCTGACTAACACCCAGGTACCTATTTTTACTGCTAGGTAACAGGGGCATAGGGTGAAAGAAACTCTGCCCGTTGTTTCTCGCCAGCGCCTGGGATCGAACCCAGGACCCAGGCTAAGCCCCAAAACCATCACAAGGTAGGTCACTCATCCAATGTTCTAGGACGCAGAACAACCTCTTATGTGGGACTGTCAAAAGCCTTTATGTCCAGATATATGTAGTTAACCCAACCATCTCTTTCCTGTAAATCTCTGTGGCTCTGTCACAAAAACTATAACCTTGTCTTACTATATTATGTGTCTGCCTATTTGGTTTTAATTATTTTATCTAACGTTTTGATTTCTATGACAACAATATAGGTCTATAATTAACTAACACTTTCTTAAGAAGGTTTTCATTGCTGCCATTTTTGTAGATTGGAACTTGTTATCCTTTTTTCATATATCTGCCAAGACTCCAGTACACAAAGATGAATGAAAAAGGAATTGGAGTGTAGTGGTGAACTAAAGTGCACATTCCCTCAGAACCCAAGTACAGGTTAGGTTATCTTGAGATGATTTCGGGGCTTTAGTGTCCCCGCGGCCCGGTCCTCGACCAGGCCTCCATCCCCAGGAAGCAGCCCGTGACAGCTGACTAACACCCAGGTACCTATTTTACTGCTAGGTAACAGGGGCATAGGGTGAAAGCAACTCTGCCCATTGTTTCTCGCCGGCGCCAGGGATCGAACCCAGGACCACAGGATCACAAGTCCAGCGTGCTGTCCGTTCGGCCGACCGGCTCCCTTCACCCAAGGTGAAGCTCCATCTGGGACAACTGCTTTGTTCCTTCTTAGCTCCTTAAGCATTTTTTCCCACTTCATTAAGATACCCCTAAACACTGGGTGTTATTCTCTGAAATTTGTATTGTGCCCAGTTCTCAGAAAACTTCATTTAGCACACGCACACTTTGGAACCAAATTAATATGCAGTGCATCAAGCAGCAATAGCTAGGAATCGAGGCCCAAGGGCCAGATCTTATGTCATACAAATACTTATGGGTATGTAATAATTACACTTGGCTTATTTTTTTATTCACAGTCGACGATCTCGGGTTTGATTGCCAGGCGGGACAGAAATGGTCGAATAAGTTTCCTTTCACCTAATGCTTCACCTAGCAATTAAGAGGTACCCAGGAGTTAGGTAACTGTTGTGCGGTTACATCCTAGGGAGGGTTAGTAGTTTAACCTGGGGAAGACCTTGAACCAAGACTATCTTATATACACACAGGCTTCCTGTCCCTGACAAAACCAATTACAGTAATATTTATACCTTGATCTACCTTTTAACTCAATCCATATATTATGTAAACTCGCTATATTATTAGGCTAAGACATTAGTAAGAAGGGTGAAGAATTCAACACGAGATTCCAGAAAGTGAAGACTTACACAGAGCGAAGGCCTGGTTCAGATGATGGAAGAGTAGAAGCTATAAAACGTGATAAGCAGATGACAAGTCACAATAACATGACTGAAGATATGCTGACTAAACCACATGTCAGAAAGTGAAGAAACAATCGACTTGAGAATGGTCCAGGACGGACCGAAACGTCGTCGTCCCTTCACCTTCTAGTGTGCGCTCTGGTCAACATACTTTAGACACGTTATTGTGACTCATCGCCTACACAAGAAACGACATTGTTTCAGTCTATCCTGAACCATTATCAACTCATGTTACACGACTTGATAATGGTGCGGGACGGACCGAAATGTCGTCGTTTCTTCACTTTCTGATATGTTTTTTGATCGTAGGAGATAAGGTGCAGCTAAAGTAGAGATACAGAAATGTTCATGGAACTTGAAGTGAACAAAGCTGCTGTAACACACTATATTGCCATAAAAAATTTACTAACATGTTAATGTTGAAAATAATTTTGAAATAAATCTATGGCATAGTATTAATACCAGTGCCATAGTATAATGGCACTGGTATTAAGATCATGAAATGATGATGAATGGTGTATATCCCCAGGACAGAAAATGGTTAATTGGCACATTCATTAAAAGGCTTTTCTATATAAAATTAACAGCACAGTACAGCACTAGTAAAGTAAAAAAATTAGAACTGTATCCTTAAAGAAAATGAAAGTCTTAAATCAATAAACAAATGAAACTTGAAGACTCGCCTCTATTGTGTTTTGTAACATATTAATTCGGCCATGGATTACACCCAACTCTTCAGGAAATGTTGCTTGGAACATGAAACACGCAGTCCGCTCTGCAAATTCATTGATTTTGGAGAGGTCTAGCAAAAATCTGAAAAGAAATTATGTTCATAGAAATAACCGACATAAAACTGCAATGTAATGGTGCATTTATAAACACTGATGCCGGTGAATGAAATGCTGCTAATAATTACTAGTCAACATATGACCAATAGTGTACTACCAACTCACTAATTCCTATATTATTTTAATTACTATTTTAATTGTATCATAAGCACAGTGCCATTTTAATAAGTTACTAGACTATACTGCCTTTTAACCTTTAAGTTGTGCAACACATCATATGATGGGTTGAGTAACTTGCTATAAAATGCACATCCCATCATATGATGTATTGGAGTACTACGCAAGATTTAAATGGCCCACAGATACATGGGGTTCACCTCACCTTCATCAGGGCTCTTGTAAACAGACGCCATTTAAAAAAAAAATCATGGGCCAAATTTCCGGGTGTGAGGGCCTCGGTATTGAGTGAGCCACTAAGCCTGACAGACTCAGCATGAACTCACAGCACTACTGTTCAGCTTGTGACCACAGCATCGCCTAAAAATGCCATAATATATATGTTCATGCTATTATTACAGAAGACCCCTGACTGATAAAAAAGACCAGGATTTTGATAATAGCAGGAATGTTGTGATAATTAGCACTGTAGTGGGAGGAGTAATCTTGGTGGGGAGTGAGCTAGCATTGTCTGCTGACTCTGTGTGACCACCTTTTACTGTCTGGACTCACTATACCAGCTTAGTTGTTCGCTATGGTAAACAAAACATGCAGATACCTATATATAACGTCTGTATATAAAAGCAAAAACAGTATGGTGGGAGGAGAATGGTGGTGAGTCAGGTGAGGTGAGGGAGTGGCAGCCAGTGGTGGGCTGCCACTGGCTGCTACTGCCACTCAGCATACCAACTTAGTGGTTCGTTATGTTAAACACGAATGTAGATACTTATATAACGTGTATATACAGTGTAATAACAGCAAAAGGAGTGTGGGGGGGAGAAGCCATTTTGGTGATGGGTGTGGCAACATCTGCACGATTTGTCATATTGATAGAGGTGGCCACTATGCTCTTTGGGCATTATACCGGCTTAGTAGAACAGTTATGGTGAGCAAAACATGTAGATCCTAATATATAACGTCTGTATATAGGGTAATAACACCACAAACAGTATTGTTGGGGGTGAAATTTTAGTGCGTCTGACCTTGGATGTGTGAGGGAAGCAGCCGCCTGCTGACTGTGTGTAGCGACATCTCTTAGTGCCTGAACTACCCATATCAACTTAGTTGTACAGTTGTGGTGAACAAAAAATATAGATACTTATATATAACATCTGTATATAGTGAATAAAAACAAAAACAGTATTGTGGGAGGAGAATGTGGGTGAGTCAAGTGAGTTGAAGGAGGGAGGAAGTAGCAGCCAGTGGCGGGCTGCCACTGCCACTGCCACTCAGCATGCCAACTTAGTGGTTCGTTATGGTGAACACGAATGTAGATACTTATATATAACATCTGTATATAGTGAATAAAAGCAAAAACAGTATGGTGGGAGGAGAATGTGGGCGAGTGAGGTGTTTAGGGAATAAGTGGCACCGAGTGGCTGGCTGGTGTGTGGCGGTCACTCCTCGTTGCTTTTTGACTCATAATACCAACTTAGTGGTTCGTTATCGTGAACAAAACATGCAGATACTTTTATATAACCTGTGTATAGAGTGAAATAAGCAACAAAATATTTGTTCACTGATTGATGAACATCATAATTGAATCAACAATATACACACCATATTTTTGAGTACAGCGATGATTCACTCATTTTATTATATAAATATTTCACACTACACACTATTGAATAATATTACAGCAAAAAACCAGCGTTGAATGTAATGAAACGCCATTTTCTGGGTGAGCCCCGGAGGCTCCCTGGAGCTTATCGGGCTAATGTATGTTATATTAGACCGGGACATTAGCTACGGAGTTCAGACCTACCAGGGACCAGCGCCAGAACCTGGCCCCTTCAGAGAGGTTTCAGGGAGCAATGGCCCTGGAAAACCCCCTTGTGATTGGGGTTTTCCTTATCTGCCATCGACCGGGGTTAGGCACCCAGAAAGGTTATCTTGAGATTATCTTGAGATGATTTCGGGGCTTTAGTGTCCCCGTGGCCCGGTCCTCGACCAGGCCTCCACCCCCAGGAAGCAGCCCGTGACAGCTGACTAACACCCAGGTACCTATTTACTGCTAGGTAACAGTAGGCATAACAAAACAAACCCCACATGGTAAAAAACTAAACCATAAAACCAAACAGAGGTAGAAACTCCCTACAATCCCAAGGAAACAAGCAAACAAGGAAACATCACACTTTACTGCCTCGCTGATCATCCGTGCAGCCCTCCCCGCCCCGAGAGGGGAAGGGGAGGAGCCCCGGACCTCACCGCGCCGGCTGCCTAGCATCAGTTCGGAAGCTAAGCTTTAACCAACGCGAAAAAAAACGCCGACCAGTGGGAGGAGGGTTGCCAGGGAGCCTACGGGGCTCATCCAGAAAATGGCGTTTCATTACATTCAACGCTGGTTTTCTGTGGGGAGCCCCTACGGCTCCCTGGAGCTTCATACCCAAAGAGAAGGAAAAGAAAGGGCTGACCCAGGAGGCGGCCGCCACAAACTCCGCAACCCGAAGCCAAGAGAACAGGCTGCAGCCTGCGACCGAAGGCAACAAGAACGCACAGGAGCAGATGCGCACATAAAGAACAGACGGCCATGAACCTGTGCGACCCTCAAATCCTCGCGCCCGAAATGAGCCCTAGACGCAGCCAACACAGCAGCGATAGCTGCAAACGTCCGAACAGCACGGGCGCAAGGATAGACCGCAGGCTGGAAGACCTAAAAACTCTGCGGACGACCTGGGAGGCCCGAGTCATGAAACAGGGAACAAGGGGAACCGAATCAACCCAAAGCACATCCCCAGTTACAGTACACAGGTAACGGCAAAAAAGCACAACCGGACAACACAGGACACACCCCTGGCGTCCTGTGTTGAGTGGAAATCGAGCATCAATAACCCAAGGACCCGCCCGGTAAGCAGCCGTCTCAACCGTCGCCTGAAGGACGGAGAAAGGCTGCAAACATACAAACCTACCACCAGTACCAAAGAGCACACAATTGAACCGAAGGGGCTACCACAAACTGAGGACATGATAGGAGAGCACCCTGATCTTGGACCAGGACAGCTCAGGCGACGCATGAGCAGGCCGGAGGTGAAACAAAACACGAGAAAGTGTACAGACGGGGCAGATGTAACGTCCACCCCAAAACGCAAGCCGGAGTGGCTCCGCCAGCGCCACACAAAATGAGGCGACAGTAAGAAACATCAAATAACTGTAGTCCTGAAAACCTAAGAAAGGACAAGACAACCCGATGTGAAAGAGAAGACGACCTACATAGAGCAAGAAAAAGGGGCATAGAAACACCAGGAACAATCATACTGTCGCCGAGACGAAGCTCGCAGATGGGACACCAACAAACCCACCTTATCACCACAGAGATGGTGATACCCACGTCAAAATACCAGACGCGAAGAGCCAAGGAGAAGGCCAAACCAGTCACGTACAGGACCAGACCGACTTGCCGAAAGAGGCGGAGCCGCGGAAAAACGCCACTCGGTTCGGACACTTATCAAGCATCGTCTAAAAAAAAAAAAGCTGGGCCGGCCACCAAGGGACCATGAGGACTACTCTCTTGGGAATGGGCTCTAACCGGGCCAGAACCCGAAGCAACAGCTGGACCGGGAGAAGAGGAACAGGTACCCCCACTTTGACCAGTCCTGCTGAAAGGCATCCACCGTGAGCGCCTTGCAGGCGGGTAAGGACGCCGCATAGAATGGGCGACGCCTAGACCACGCCGACTCGAAGACGTCCATGGCCAGGAGTCCATAGACCGAGCAGTCAGCCAAGACATAAGACACACCCCGGACATGAACCTCACAATTAGCCAAACACCGAGAATCCAGCAAATGAGCCACTCAAAGGGACCAACCCCAAAGGCAAACACCTAAGAGAAACCCTGTGGTTCCAACAAAGAATCGCCAGAGAACAGTCCGAATGGAGCTGAATGGTAGAGCACTGAGAGACCCGAACCCTCCGAAGCGCAAACCAGACAGCCACGAACTCCCGAACCGTGCTGTGAGCCCAACGGACGGACAGACCACACCATCCCTGGCCGACCTGGTGAGCACTGGTCACAAAGCCCCAGCTGAGAGATGACCCATCCGTGAACACATCGAGCGAAGGCTCGGGGAGGTGCCAAGGCACGGAATCCCGAAAACCCCAAAGAGGAAGCTGGTGACGCAGCACCAACACAAGATCCCTGGAGGAACGAACCCAATGATTGCAAGAGGGGCAGAAGGGGAGTCTCCGAAGGAACCAAACAGACGCCGAAGCCAAATCCGACCCTGCGGGCAGACCAGCATGACGAAGTTCAGACTCCCGCACAACTGCTCAAGCAACCGCCGAGCAACCCAAGACCCCCCTCATGAACAGCCGAAGGCGGGACCACGGCCACAGCAACACTTCTGGAGAGAAGGACAAGGAGCGGCCCAAGAGCTCTAAACAAGACCCAGCCAGATCCAAACCCGGGAAGGAAACAGATGGAACGGCCTCCAGATCACCAGGAAACCAAACCCGGTGATCTGGGAAGAACCACACACCTGGCGAGCAGACAAGCGGACCGACTGGGAGCCCACACCGGCCAGTCGTCTAGGTAGGCCAGACACCGAATCCCAAGCAGACTCAGACAGGGCACCAAGATCCGGTAAAGATGCGTAAATACACCAAGTGCCAATTACAAACTAGGGAAGGCAACAAAGGCGGCAAGCCTGAAGCCCCACCAATAACTGTGCCAGTCCCGGAAAACTGGAAAAGAACGTGACAAGAATTGACCTGGAGGTCCAATGCCACCATCCAGGCACCCGGCCCCAATAGAAGCTGGACAGGAGACAACAGTCCTCAAATGAGGGCATAGAATCCAGGACGCAGACTGAAGAAGTCCAGAAGAACCGCAGATTCGCCAGGCTCGTGTCTGCATAGAGCAGACGGGAACCCCAGAAGGATGGGGCGGATTGACAATGGCCAACACACCCACTAAGATGACATGACGAAGAGCAGGGGTAGAAGCCCACCCTACCAGCCTTGAACCCCCCAAAGGAGGAGAAGCCGTCCGCCGCCGCTACCAGAGGCCAGAAAACAACCAAAAGCGCCCACTAACTGCGGGACCATGCGAGAGTCAACAGAGCAAGCTGCTTCCCCCAGCGCCCCGTCAACAGCGAAGGGAACAGAGCCTCTTCCGAAAGAAAAAGTATACAAACATATATACACATTTATACATATATATTATGTACATATACATATATACACATACCATTGTGATATATACCATACATACACATACCATTGTGATCATTGCTGTCTTCTTATATGTGCTATCAATCTGCTGTATGGTGCCTATTAATGTTGTTTAAATTACCAATCAAGCTGTCAATGTAATCAATCAGAGCTTAAATATACCAACGTGCTTTAATATACTAACTAATCTCTCTCATCTCATTTTTATCTTGCAATGTATCTGTTATTTTATTAATTCTGCTAGAATTTACCTACTTAAAATTATCTGTTAGATTAACCCTCAAACCGCTAGGGGCCCAAATGGAATTCACACCCACAGGCGCAACAAAAAAAAAAATTCCAAAAAATTCTTTCGTCTTATAGAAGTGTTCATTTTTGTTCCCTGATCATGGAAAAAACAAAAAAATCGTAGGTGGCATATTTTAATCCGAAAGCGAACCACGAAGCTAGTATGGTGAGCAAAACAAGAGTGGTTGCCACACAGTGAGGCTACCTCAATTCTCTCCCTCACCAAAATTCCTCCTTCCACAATACTACACACAACGCTAATTATACTGTAACCACAATCCTGGTCACTAATTCCTGTAAATGAATAATTGACCACAAGTTTATTTTGAAAAGGAACCTAAAAAGTCGTTTGAAGATTCCTAGATGGACGTGATGGTAATGCTGTGGTGCTGTGGCTAGCGCTGTGAACATCGTGAACAGCATTGAATCACTGATATTTGAACATTGTACCCAGTCATTATCACACTCGGGCTCTTCTATAATACTATCATGGCTAAATAAAACAGATTATATATATATTTTGACAATATTAGGGGATGCTGTGGTCACACGCTGAACAGCAGTGCTGTGCGTTCATGCTGCGAGCGCCAGCCTTGGTTGCTCACTCACTACTGAGGCTCTGACACCCGGCAATGTGGACCATGAATTCTTTTAAAGATGGCGTCTCTTTACAAGAGCCCTGAGGAAGCTGATGTGAACCCCATGTAGCCGCGGGAGTTTTGAATGGAACGTGAAAAATAAAAACACCCGGAGAGGCATTGCGTACCCGAAGCCTGGGCCTGCAGGCGCTTTGTGCAGATAAAGTGTTAAGTTAGGTGTTACTCCACGAGTGGATCAGAGTCGATTAGCCAAACGTCAAGAGTCTTGCTAATGCAACCATAGCCTTTCTGACACCAATCTAAAGTAAATCAAGCACCCTTTGTATTAGTGGTTAAGTTAGTAAATAAACTACTGTTAAGCTTTATGCAGTGTTTCCATTGAACCACTTCTGAATACTGCCAACCATTTACTCAAGCCTTCAGCTCTAGGTGTCTTCAACACAGAGTTGCCTATATTCACTAAACTATAAATGTGATGAGGACCCTGGGAGTCCCTTAAAGTGTTAAATCATTGAGGAGATTCCAATGATCAACATGGACCAGGATCAGGTGAGGCTAGTCTGAGAAGAGACCCTCAAGGACTAACTCGACCTTGCTCCCAGGCCCTGTACGGTTGCTCTTGTATTTTCTCTGCTGATTCCGATAGCTTCGTGAAGCGTCTGCCACATGCACATTGGCAACGTACACGTTTCAGTCGGGAAAGCAAAATATTAAGCCCCCACAATACTTATATATAACATGTGTATATAGTGAATAAAAGCAAAAACAGTGTGGTGGGAGGAGAATGTTGGCAAGAGAGGTTGCGGAGGTGAGTGGCTGGTTGGCTGGTGTCTGGTGGCCACTCCTTGGTATTGTGAGTCAAAAAGCAACAAGGAGTGGCCACCACACACCAGCCAACCAGCCACTCGCCACCACTCCCTCCCTCGCCAACATCCTCCTCCCACAATACTGTTTTTGCTTTTATTCACTATATACAGACGTTATATACAAGTATCTACGCGTTTTGTTACAAACAAGCAACAAAACCAAGCGACGCCTGGTTTTCTCTGCATACGGGTGTGGGGCGCCGCATTCGCCTCTACCCTACTCTTCTGCTGCATGTGCGGCTCTGACTTTTTTACACTGGCAGTGCTCCCGGAACATTCTCGGCTACGATATGTCATAACACATTCATGCTTACGCTCCGCAGGAGAGTTTATGCAGTCGGGCGTCTCTTTCGGCCAGGCGTTGGTTTGTGGATGCATGTTGGGGATTGGTTGTGGCATTTTGTTTGGCCCCTTGCGTGCTTCTTCCTGGGGCCTTACTTGTTCGTCGGCGTTATTTGTTATACGGTGGGGCATGGCCCCGTCTTTCATGGTCTTATCTTTGTCACTCATTCCTTGACCGTTTTGCAGTGCCTGGCTGAGCCCTTCCTTATGCATTGAGTTATCTGTACTCACCTGGTTGTCCTCACCTAGTTGTGCTCGAGGGGGTTGGCCTTTGGTTCTTTGGTCCCGGCTCTCAACTGTCAATCACCTGATATCAACATGACCTCCAAGTTGTAGGTCTTTCATGGTCTTATCTTTGTCACTCATTCCTTGACCGTTTTGCAGTGCCTGGCTGAGCCCTTCCTTATGCATTGAGTTATCTGTACTCACCTGGTTGTCCTCACCTAGTTGTGCTCGAGGGGGTTGGCCTTTGGTTCTTTGGTCCCGGCTCTCAACTGTCAATCACCTGATATCAACATGACCTCCGAGTTGTAGGTCATGTCCCTTTCGTTCCTGTTTGCTGCCTGTCTTCTTCGTTCCTCATCTTCCTTCTACGCTTTTGTCCCTAGCTTCTGGTGCTGGGGCTGTTTTTCTGGTCTTTTCTTGCATTTTCCATTTTTCTCATTCTCTCCTACACATTGTTGTGTGTTTAAGTTTGTGCTTCTTAGCTCTTCACGTCCAGGTTTGTTCTCATACCCTATTCAGTATTGCGTGCTTCGTTCTGCCCTGCTGGGTCTGCGTTCGCTGCTCCTGTGGGATGTGGTGTCCATGCATTTCACTTTGCCTTTCTGTTCGTGGTGCCCACTTCCTCGTTGGCCTCGGCCTGGGCCCTGGCTCGTTTTTCGTCGCAATTTTGTCCTTGCTGTTTGCGGCGTCTGTGTTTCGCATGTCGAGACCACCATGTCTCCGATCTCCTGGCGGGCTCGCTGGCATTAGGAAGTTTTCTGTGTGGCAGACGTTCCATCTGATTCCTTGCCGGCTTGGGTTTCAGGCTCTGCTTGCTCAGTGTTCGCACCCGAGGTTTTCCCGCAGCTCCGCCTCTTCCTATGCTCGATTGGTCCATGGAGGGGCTGGTTCGGTTCTGCCTTTTGTCTCTCACCGTCTGTTGGTGAACAGGTGCAGAATAATTCGTGCGTGGGCCCTAAGCCTCTGGCTGGCCCACTAAAGGTGGCTTCGTTGATGGTGTCCCACCTGCGTGCTTCATCTTGTTGACGGTGTTAGGTTTTTTGGCGGTCCTTCCTTTTTCTTTCTGTCCCTTTGTAGGTTTGGTGCGTTTTGTTGGTGTGGTCTTGTCCTCCTCTTGGGGACCGTCATCTTGCCACATGCTGTCACCTTGTCTCGTGCAGTGCTGGAGGAGCCCTATGGTTTTGGTGTTCCCTCTGCACCAATTCAAGGGCTGTCTCTGGCATGGTTCACCTCCAGTCTACTCTTGCGCCGCTTGAGCTGTCCTGGTTCTTGGTTTGGTGCTCTCTTCTCTTCTTCTTGGTTTGTTGTGGCCCCTTCGGTTCTGGATTGTTTTCCAAGGCTCTTTTCTTGTTGGCATTGGCCTCTGGGGGTCGGGTCGGGTGCTTCATGCTCTCCACCGGCGCCAGGGTTTCGGCTCTTTTGGTCCACGTGTTAGGTTTGTTAGCTTACAGCCGTCTCCTCCTTTTCTGGCGGAGACTGACACGGCTGCTTTTTGGAGGGGTCCTTAGGTTATTGATCCTTGGTTGGTCTGGCCGGGGTTGCACCATGTGTTGTGTTCGGCGGCGGCGCATAACCGGTCTTTGCGTGCCGTGGCTGCCGAGACTGGGATCATGCTTTGGGTTGTTCCGGTTTCCCTTCTTCCCTGTTCCAGGGTGTGGTTCTCTCGGGTCGTCTGCGGGGTGGTTCAGTCCAGCCAGCCTGCTGTCTATCCCTGTGCCTGCGAAGTTCGTCAGTGGGCTACGAGTTCCTTCGTTGATGTTCCTGGGCCTTGTCGGACCTGTATGGCTTTGGGTTGGCAGTTACATCTTTTGTCTCCTCTTCGCATTGGAGAGTGAGCAACTTCCACCTCCTGGATTAGGCCCCTCTTGTTTCGTCTTTGGGTAGGTAGCTCTGGGAGCTAACGCTGCTGCCCCCCCCCCCCCCAACAAAATCGGTGTTGAATGTAATGAAATGCCGTTTTCTGGGCGAGACCCGGAGGCTCCCCAGCAACCCACCCTCCCTCCAGTCGGCGCTTTTTTCGTGTGTTTTGATATCCAGTCTCAGAACTGAGGTCTTGGGTTGCTGGCACGAGGGGTCTGGGGCTCCCCCTTCCCCCTCCCGAGCAGCTTAGGGGTTAACCTAACTAACCCCAACCAAATCTAACCTAATCTACTCCACCTCAACCTCCACCTCAATATTTTTTATAACCAGCAGTGGTCTGTTTTGTTTCGCTGACTTTGTGGGTGCTTCCCTTGTGATAGTGGACATTATTAAAATTCACTAACAATTTTATCACAATGACACTGCTCTCTGTACATACCTCATTAGAGGGGCCCAGGTCCTGGCTTGTGGTCTGAGACAGGCCTAAAAGAACTCTACGACTGATGCCACCTAGGATTTTGGCACTGTATCAGCATTGTATATTTCTTGCACAGTACTTACACTGGATACTTTAGGGAGCCACAAGGAGCTTCCCTACAAAAATTACTGTAGACAGAATTCATACAAAAATATTCTTCACAAGCAAACAATGCTTAATGATAATCCCCGAGAGTCTGCACTTCTTGCTTCTTGGCATTGTCTTGAGCATTTAGATAAGGTTTGCAAATCAGTAAGAAGGCTTTAAAATTACAGCATATCACTCAAGATCAGTTATAAGTTAATTAGTAATTTTATAACTGAATAAAATTAAAATTATGTTACTATTACTTACTGTTCAGGTTTATCAAGAGGAACATCTGGCATTGCTTCTACTTGCGCTTTTATCATGGCAATTTCTACATCACTTGCTCTCTGAAAAGACGTGTTTGATATTAATTAAATTACGTGTTTTATCTATGCAAAATGTTTTAGAGCAAGATGGAACCAGCATTGTGGGTAGCCCCAGACGCATGCCAGAGCCATGGAATAAGGTGTGCATCTGGGGTTACCCAGGATGCTCGTCCCATCCCCATCCTGCTTCAAAAATTCTTTAACATACTATGTATTAATTACAAACTAATTAATAAAAATAATACACTTGCCATTTCACTTGCCAACACTTTCATACACTTGCCAACTTAAAACAAATTTGTTTTAAAACAGCCTCTTTAAAACAGCCTCTAGAGTTAAAACTTCACCGATATGACCTTGGGTTCTCACTAGGTCTCTGATTTTATGGATTCTGCTTCCCAACTGGAGGCTTTTCAGGAAGCTGCCGCATCGTAAATGGGGTTTGCTCAGTTATGATTGTATTGAATCCCTGTATTCCACAATGATTGTGTGTAGTAGGAGTCAGTTTGGAGAGGATATTTAATGTACTTTGTGGTTTTAGTGAATTGTTAAACTGTGCTTCCATCAGAAGTTTTGGGCTTGCCTAGAATGTTTTGTTTGTAAGTCTTAATCTCTATCAAAGGAGTAGTCTGTTCATACAGTAAATGTCAAAAGGCTATGCCAGGACTTTATCGGGAGTGGATTCTGTGATGATAAAGCCAATAATTACACCCACTTGTTTATACCCTATAGCCTGTGTGTAGGGAACTGTTGTACCTATAAGACAGGTTAATTTGGGAGTGTTTTTCCCGAGGGCCGGGTCTGTCCACCTCAATTGGAAGGTGTGTTAGAATACATGGTGTAAGTATACTTTCAGCCCTATAACACAGTGTAGTGGTTGGGTTACTGGCAGATCACAAACTATTACAACAAATGCTGGAAACAAATTATGTATAAATAAAACTTATACAAAATAATATCTGTAAATTTATGTATACTAGTAATTAACGTACCACATCATATACTTGTTGCAAAATTTCTAGGTCCAGAACTGAAGTGTCGAAGTTATACACAGCTGGAAAAAAAAAAAAAAAACTTTTAGTATAGCTGAAAACCCCTTTCTGAACAAGTCACTTGATTGCTCTCTTAGGCAATGCTCATCCAGACACATTGCTCAAATTCCAGCATGGCCAGTGTGACCCACTCATCCACAACACAGTGGCTGTCCAACCTGTCCTCTTAAAAAGAACGTCGCTTTTGGCCGTTTTCCCGTATGGCCGAATTTGGACGTAATTTGAAAATGAAAAAAAATGTAAATAAATTTGGGATTTTTCTTTTCAACAACAGTAAGTTAAGGGCCCTCTGATAGGTTAGGTGGGCAGGAAATTCTCAAAGTTTCAAAACGTTATGAAAAACGTTAATTTAAAGTGTCCTCTTATAACCTCTGCGCGTACGCCGGACGACTCAAATAGAAAACGGAACAGTACGTCACTTTTGTGAGTCGATTTCATTTCAAATTACGTCCAAATTTGGCCATAGCTCGCATACGAGCCAAAAGTGACGTTATTTTTAAGAGGACGGGTTGGGCTGTCCACTGAAGTTACCCTTACTTGGCCATTAAGAAGGAAAGGAAGACTGAAAAAGTAACCAATCAATCTGGAATGACAATTGAAAGGTTCTTTCAATTATACTGAAAATAATTTGCCCATACTTTCTTAGTCTGCTACCTGGCTGCAACTACAACCTGTCACAGTTTTTACTACCAGCAATGTCAAAAGAGGCACTTGAGAACCACCTTACTCTTTTCCTAGATTAAACATATAGAGGCACAGAGGAAGATGGAAGAAAATGGAAGAGTACACAAGAGTAGCTTGCTCATACAGGAGCTTCTCATTTACTCTAGAGGACTGTTTCTGAACTTTGACCACTCAAGCCCTAAATCTCAGAGGAAGTAGCATTTACCATCCCAGGAAACATACCGCCACTACAAGTGCCCATAGGCCTGCCACTCCACCAAAATAGGAGGGACAATGCTGAGGTGAGGCAGCAAATCAAACATCCCAGGAGAGCAGGTAACACTGCTGGAGCAGGGGTTGCTAAATCGAGAATACTTCGTGAAAGAAAACAATAGAGATAGGAATTTGAACTGCACCTGAAGATGCAGATTAGTAAAAATTCCAGAAAAGCAGGGTACACATTTGGAATATATATAAACAGCTGAGGGTACTGATCTCATCACTGGAAGGTACCAGAATGTGCGCCATTTACTAAGACGAGTTCCAAAGCAAACATCCCAAGAAGAGCAAGGCAAATGCAAAGAATTTAAGCAGCGGGAGTAGCTGGGTAAACGGCAAGAGTAGCTGGGTAAGCAGCGAGAGTAGACTTGCAAGAGGGACTTATCTGAGTAGTTAAGTTGCCACTCGCTCCTCAACTCGAAGTCATGACAACTGGCTGAAACTGCAGACCCAATGCAACACACACCCAACAAGGGCCAGGAACATTAACTAGGTAGAGAGCAGCCAGGAACATTAACTAGATAACGAGCGGCCTGGACCCTTTTCGATCTCCAAAAACCTCGGGCCCAAATGTCATTCCAAGACATATTACCAAAGACAGCAGCTAACGCAGCGAACTTACGAACGTCATGGGCACGAGGACTGACCACAGGCTGGCTGGACCAAATAACCCTGCAGACGACCTGGGAGATCCGAACCCTGGAACAGGAAAGAAGGAAAACAGGGTCAACCCACAGCGCGTCCCCAGCCACCAAGGCCTTGGCGTGCATGTAACAACGAAGAGCCGCAACCGAACAACACATAATGCACCCCCGGCTCAACCAACAAAGCATCAACAACCCAAGGACCCCTCCGGAAAGCAGCGGTCCCATTCTTCACCAAAAAAGAAGGAGACGGCTGCAAATGAACAAACCTATCACCAGAACCAAAAGAGCAGAAACCTCTGAGCCAGAGAAGAGCATGAAGCTCCCAAACCCAACCCCCAGAAGCCAATGCCAACACGAAAAGAGCCTTCGAAAAACAATCTTGAACCAAAGGGGCCACCACAAACTGAGGAGAGAGAAAAAGAGAGCACCCGGTCCAATGACCAGGGGGCCAGATTCTCTAAGCAGTTATGCAAGCACTTATAAACCTGTACTGTACATTTTTTCTCATTCTTTGGCGGCTTTTCTGTAGAGAGCCCCTTTGGCTCCCCGGAGCTATACCGGGCTGACGTGTATATATTAGACCGTGGCAACAGTCAATCTTAGGAGTTCTAAGCCTACCGGGGACCAGAGCCAGAACCTGGCGCCCCTCAAGAGAGGCACAAGGATGGCCTAAAGACACCCCCGTGTAATTGGAAGCAGTCTTTGTCTGCCATCTACCAGGTCAGGCACCCAGAAAGGTAGAAATTTCAAAACAAACTACAGCTGATCAAAAATTGCAAATCGAAAGTCAAACTAGCAAACAGAATTCCAAAATCAAAAACAAGGAAACAAACATGACGTCACCACAACTGCTGCGTATCCGTCTGCGCAACCCCCCCCCCCGACCCACTCCCAGGGAGGGGGATAGGGGGTCCCAAACCTCCACACCGGCAACTCTCCTTCGTTTAAGAGGCTGTTGTGTTGGTGATAGTCGATCGCTCTGGCTCCACTCTTTGCACAGTGTTGCTTAGCGGTGTTATTGCTCTATTTTGGTAGTGAGTGAGCCAGGAGTAACATGAGTACTGGGGCTGCATGCACCTAGGGCTTCCTTCCCTAGGTACCCCATACCTGCTTGATACCGGCTTGATGGGGTTCTGGGAGTTCTTCTACTCCCCAAGCCCGGCCCGAGGTCAGGCGCGACTTGTGAGAGTTTGGTCCACCAGGCTGTTGCTCGGAGCGGCCCGCAGGCCCACATACCCACCACAGCCCGGCTGATCCGGAACTTCTCTTAGAAAACAGTCCAGTTTTCTCTTGAAGATGTCCACGGTTGTTCCGGCAATATTTCTTATAGTCGCTAGGAGGACGTTGAACAACTGCGGACCTCTGATGTTTATACATCAGAGGTCTCTCTGATTGTGCCTTTGGCATCTCTGCTCTTCACTGGTTCAATCATGCATTTTCTTCCATATCGTTCACTCCAGTACGTTCTTATTTTACTGTGTACATTTGGGACCTGGCCCTCCAATATTTTCCATGTGTATATTATTTGGTATCTCTCTCGTCTCCTTTCTAGAGAGTACATTTGGAGAGCTTTGAGACGATCCCAATAATTTAGGTGTTTTATCTCGTCTATGCGTGCAGTATATGTTCTCTGTATTCCCTCTATTTCAGTACTATTCACTATTTCCGTAAATACTGCCTTTGCGACCTCAGGGTTATCTTCCATGAACCGTTCAGAAGCAGCTACCTTCATGTGGTTCTGTCGCTGCTCGGTGATTGCCGGCCTTTGGGGGTTCAGCTGGGGTGCTTCTTACTCCTGTTTGCCCTTGGGAAGGAGGTAGTTTCGTCGCTGGCTGCTGCGCGAGGTACTGTGCAGCTGTCTGATATACGCATAGCAACCGGTTCTGTTCACCTGGAGACGTTGTGCTTTTGCGGGGGTTTTCTTGTGTTTTTGTTTTGATTTGCCTGGTGGGGGTCTGCCTGGTGTTGTGGTAGGACCACTTGTAGGATTTGGGTGGCCCTCCACTAGGTCCCCGTGCTTGCACACGTTGCAGGGGTTCAGCTTTTAGTTGTTTGCTTGGTAGCTCTGGGATAACTGGTTAGCAGTACCTCACCTGGGCTTCTCTTAGCAGTCAGCCTAAGGGCCCTGGAAACCCCAATTGGGGCTCAGTGGTCCGATGGAGAAGACCTCCGAGTCCTACCTCACCTTGAGAGAGTTTGAAGGTTATCTGTCCCATTGTCTCAGGGTGACACTCACCATCTACGAATGCTTGTATTCCATTCACTCAGTCCACCGAGACTAATAATTGGGTGCAGGCAAATTTAGGGTTGCATGCGAGGTTTAGGTTGCAGCAACGTACGAGGTTGGTTGCCTTTCCGGATGCCCGCAGCTGCCCCGCTTGATTATACTGGTAGTGCAACTCGGGCAGCTTCAGGGGATTGCTCCTTCCGGATCAGCGGTGGAGGCATTCAATACCGTTCCTCCTGCTGGAGCTTTTGGGCCACGCCAGCGGGGCCCCCTTCATGCCTGCTTTTCCGGTGGACTATGCTTTTTCTCCAGAGGCAGAGGGTTTGGACAACAGCTCGGCCCCAGGTCCTGACGTGGAGGATTCAGGGGATGGGGAGAAGTTGACTTGGGGGGGAGGACCCTGGGCCCCACGTGTCCCTGCTTGGGAGTTTGGTACCCTCGGCACGGGGCTTGTTGTTACAGGGGGAGGGGTTTTCCTATCTCACCTCCCTGTACGATTTTGTTATGAGTGCGACTCCTCCCCGGGTTCAGTTCAGATTTCCCTTGGGTTCTTCGGTTCCCACCTTCCGGAGGTTTTTGGCTTCCCGCATCCTACCAAAGAAGGTGTGGGAGGCCCTTGCGGCTTACCTCCTGCGAGGCCCGGATTACGCCTTGATAATGAAGCCTTCTTTTGAGTT